>NC_136484.1:176061709-176146709 GCF_053919585.1 Euprymna scolopes | reverse complement strand
CCCATTTTTTGAAGTCTTGTGTTTGTTAAAACAGTATATGAATGCTCAATTATGCAATATCATAATTTTGTAGCTTACTTTTTCAGTCATCTCTTTTTGGCTTAAATTTATTAGTATATGAACAATTACTGAATTATGTAACCCAGTATAATTTGGATTATTACAAATGTGTGTATATATATATATATATATATATATATATATTAATGTATATATATATATATATATATTAATGTATATATATATATTAATGTATATATATATACAAGGTGGTCACCACTTATCAAGGCCCGTAAGCTACTCAGGTATATGGGTTATTGCATGTACACTACATTTGTGTGGGGATTTAATAAAGTGTCTACTTAAGGGAGCCGGTTCATCAGGATTTTTCTTACGTTGGACTTGAAGACATCCAGGTTGTCGTCAGGTTGGAAGCAGGCAGACGGAACAGAGTTCCACAGGCGTGCAGTTCTAAGAAAGAAGTTTGTTCATGGAATATACGTTTTGATTTAGACAGAGAAAAAGAGTGGGAAAAAGTTTGACAGTATTTTCAGCTAGACGGGTGTTTTTCGTAAAAGATTGACGAGGGGGACCAGAGATTTGAGCTCAGACGAGCAGCACCTGCCATGGAAATAACGAAAAAACAAAGATAGGCTCTCAAATTCTCTCTGTGAGAGAAAGGTTTCAGGGAAAGAAAGTGGCACCCCCACCAAGCCACGAAGTCTATTTTGTACCCTGTCAAAGCAGGGTGGGTTGTTTTTGCAGCTCCTTCCCAGATATGGCAGCAGTACTGCATTCTTTGACGGACTTGGCTTTTATATAGATAGAGAATTGCATCAGTAGTGAGATATCTTCTGGAACGGTAGAAGGATCCCACCATCTATCTAGCGACCTTGGCAACAGACTTGATGTACGTGTTCACTTTCAGATCGGGAGTAAATGTCAAACCAAGGAGCTTGGTAAATATGGGGCTTCTTCTAGACGAGAGCCATCCATTTCAATTGATTCCAGATGAGGATCAGAGCGTTGATGATGTAAAGATAGGAGTTTGGTTTTAGATGCATTAAAGATAACCTGCCACGTCTTCCCCCACTGAACCACGCGCTCGAGATCAGAGGAGAGAGAATCAGATAGAACTTTGTCATTTACAGCCTTTGATGTGTTTCCGTAGATGGTCGTGTCATCAGCATAGATGTCAACGACTGATATAAGTATGTGTTTTGGGGGATCATTGATGTAGAACAGGAAGAGAGTTGGGCCCATGATTAACCCCTGAGGGAGTCCAGCATTTATATTGCAGGCCTCTGACTTTTGTTCACCCACCACTACTCTTATGAGCCTATCAGAGAGAAATGATTTAATTATAGAGAAATCATGGCTGGAAATCTTGCGAAGTAGGCCTTTATGCCATACCTTGTCGAATACCTTTGATATGTCAAGAGTAATTGCCCTAGAAAGGAAACATTTGTCAAGAGATTCGTTAATCCTATGAGATATTTCCGTTAGCACATCTGCGGTAGATCTGGCAGAATGGAAACCATAGTGCGTGTCACTAAGAAGGTTATTCCTGCTGAGTTGGTTGATTATTTCTCTATTTTATATGGATTCCAGCAACTTACTCATGACGCACAGGAGACTTATAGGTCTGTACTGAGAGCGAGATGACTTATCACCTGAATTCTTAAATACAGGACATACTGATAAAGTTTTCCAGGGTGTTGGAAAGCACTTCTCCTTAAGGCTACGCTTAATCAGTTTCGTAAGTATGGGAGCAAGTTCAGGTTGAAGTTTTTTACCACCATAATTGATATGCTTTACTGGAATTAAGGTTCCAGATTAGTTTGGCGACCTAATGCACAGATATTTGGATGTTACCTAGCGTGCTCTGTATTATAGTAGGAAATATGGGGAGTTGATGACCTCGTCGCAAAGAGTAGAATGTGTGTATATATATATATACATATATGTATATATATATATATATATATATATATATATTAAGGCGATAAATGAGGGAACAAGCTGTTTAGATATCAGTTAATTCCTTGCCTAATAAATTACACTTGTCTGATAAACACGCGATCATTAGCCACGAGTAATATATGCCTAACTAACAACGTATCTGATTTGCCTACTAGAAAACCAATTATCACAAGATTATTCTAAAACACGAAGCGGCATAGATTTTATCCAATAGCCTGATGAATTTATTTAATGTATTTATTGTCGTCATTTATTGTAGTCATATGGACAGTCGCGTAATAGTCGTAAATAGGACGTGTTTGCCTGATTATAGCATTTACGAGGACGCTTGAATAAGAACGTGTTTACGTTCGACTTGAAGATAAAGATATAGTAATCAGCTGGATAGCAGACCATCGGGACAGAGTTCCAAAAGTTGCAGTTCAAGGTAAGAAGCTTTGTTTATGAAATCTTTTAAGTTTATGCAACGATAGAGAGTGGGGAAATTTATTGATAATACTTTTGATATTTTTTAACATATATATTGACATATATTTATATAGGCATGAATACAAATACCCCCGCACATATATATATATGCGTATATAAATGTATATTTATAAATATTTATGAATTATAAATATCCATATGCATACACATACCTATATATTATATAGAAATGCATATTCATAAATATTTATATAACTATAGACTTATGTGCATATATGGATTTAAATATATTTATATACATATGTACAAACACAGATATATATACATATATATATATATATATATATATATATATATATATATATATATATGTAAATTCTGACGAAGCTGTTCGATGGTAAACACGGTCCAACATCCGAAACATATGTAACCAGATAGATAAAACGCTAATAAAAAATAAAACACATATTTGATCTGCAACAGTATTGAGCACTCTCTTCAGGTTTTTACTAATTACCAGTTTTACCATATATATATATATATATATATATATATTGAGGTAGGTTAGTTTTAGAATTGGAAAATATAACTCGAAAAGTGTTGAAAAATAGCATAAAAAATTACCACACAAAATACTCCAAATGTCTGATGAGACAGTCATGGAATTGGATTATAAACGCAGCAAAACTTTATCGGGCAATGTATAAAGAAATGCAGATATTAAGCGTACGATACTTAAAGGGTATTCTAGACGAGATAAAGCATTCGAAGAACCAAAGATTTTGAACACGATATGCGCCCATTTTACTGCTCTCTAAACTTAAGCTAATCGTCAGTAAAGAACTGTCCGTGCATTGTCCGTACACTAACTAACTGTTTTTTATATGTATTACCACCGAACAACCATACACATGCAAGGTACATAATACGGATGCAGCTAACCTGCAGTCATACATCAAGAGACACGTTTATATGATCATTACTTTTAGATATTCTTATATACACAGCAGTATGTAACATTAGATTACGATATACACCCCCGTTTATCGATCAAGAATATATATATATATATATATATATATATATATATATATATGTATATATATACAAACACATACACACATATATATGTATATATATATATATATATATATATATATATATATATATATAGTAATTTATAAAATATATATGGCGATTAAGGTAAACTGAATATTCTGCGTTTCATCCAACTATAGGATTCGTCAGACTTATGCGCATAAGCCTGACGAATCCTATAGTTGGATGAAACGCAGAATATTCAGTGTAGCTTAATCGTCATATATATTTTATAAATTACTAACTAGCTCTACCTACGTATTGAGCACTTTTGAAGTAAATACTTAAAGTTTACGCATAAATCTATACTTTCGTATATTAACTTTATGCGAATAAATGAAGTAGTTATATATATATATATATATATATATATATATATATATATATAAATACTAGCAAAGTACCCGTCGTTCATTGGGTTCAAAAACAGCCTACAGGAAATGGACTCTTATTTATTATTTTTAGGTTATGAAAAGGAAGGGTTGTAAAGAGGTAGCTTCCAATTTGGGGATATCTAAACCAAAGCAAAATATGATGAAAGTAAAAATAAAATAGAAAAACTCCATAATTTATTATACCATATCTGTTCAAACTTAAACACTTATGGCAATATTCTATTAAAAAACTTAAACACTTATAACAACATTCAAACAAAAACCTTGTTAAACTTTGTGACATATTTGCATTCTATGGAGGTCAGGGGCGAATGAACACCCCATAATTTTATCATCCTATATTTCTTCAAACTGAAACATAATTATCAAAGTATACTTACGCAGATAGATATGAAAAGTCTTTATTAAATTTAGTACCTATTTCCATATCTAGGGAGGCCAGGTGCGAACGCAGATCCCACAATTTTATTATACCATCCCTATTTAAGTAAAAACATACTTATTAAAGTATTCTCATGTACAGCTGTATCAAACACACTTGTAAACGTTTTTTTTTTATGTTTAAATTTGTTATTTCCATACTTTGTGGACCAGGCGCGAACGCAGACCCCACAATTTTAATGAACCACCGTTCTGCCAGATCAAACATATCCATTTCCTTGTCTCGATAAACCTATCATTATATGTAATCAGTTTTTTTTTAAATAGTCAACCATATAAGGAGTCTATTCGTGACCAGACACACACACACACATACACACACAGATATTCCGCTTTATATTACATATATATATATATATATATATATATATATATATATATATATAGATAGATAGATAGATAGATAGATAGATAGATAGATATAGATATAGATATATTTTTTGTGTATTGGTCGGTTTTACACACGGTACAAAATGTGAGAATAATTTATTGAAGAAGTATTTTCACTTTCTTCTTTGTATGGTCAATATGTGTGCCAATCTGCAGTCGAATGATGAGGAAGTCAAGAAATTCAAAGTCGTTTCTACATTTTAAATGTTCTAACCCTTCGCTTTTAAAGGGACCCTCCTTTGATTATGTCAGCTCTGTCCGACCGGCTCGGTTGATGGTTCGATCCGGTGTTGACTTCCTGACTCCCTTGATCTTTGACTCTAGCTTCTATATTGAGAATTCATTTTTGCTATGACGTCATCCATGTCTTCAAAACGTGATCGACTCACGTGGCCTAAACACACGTTTTTCGGCACATGTTTCCAAACCATTTCTGCAGACAAAGAATTCTCAGTAACCTATTTTTCAACCTAACCTATTTTCAATATATTTCTAAATTGCATTGGTAATTATTATTCCAGCTGACGTTTTTAATTCAGTTTTTATAAAAAGAATTGAACAATTGCATTCTTTTTTACAAACAAACATATCTAAACTATTTTATATGAAATTAAACAATGCAAAATTCTAATATCCCATTTTCTGAATCTATTTCTGAACGTTGTATACAAAGTTCGAATCTCGGTCTATCATAATCTCATTTTCACTTATCTAATGTTCTTCTTACTTACAAGAAAAGGGATCCTGTTTCGTGTAACCTTACTATTGTACACTATTTAAACCTTATCCTCGAGTGACCTGTGGGCCTTCATAAGTGATGATGCCTATGTAAAAAACATATTAATTTGTATGAAGATATACTATATTTGTTTCATTTGTTTTATCTCTGCTGATTTTCTTTTCAATTTTTAATATAATTGCAAAACTAAACGTGTTGACATATTAACAAATAACACGGAGTGTATTATGATTGAATTTGCTATCGTATTTAAATATTGTGGGCATTGGAAACTTTTTCGGTCTCCATATGTATTTAATAAGGCCATGTTGTTTTTTAATTTATCGTCCAATAAAGTCGTAAACTGGTTGGTATATGTAAGAATAATCTCAGATAGTAAGATTTAATTTAGTAATGAAATTGATTTAAATCAGCGATAACATTTGTTTGTATGACAAAAATGATTTTGTTAAAATGATTTCTTAACTTAGACAGAGCAGATACTGTACTTTGATTCTCACTTGAAGGTCACGTTGAAAAAATACAAATACCAAAACTATAACCAATCAATATCTCTGTAACTGAGCTTCTTCCAGAAACATCATTAAAAATCGTTGTGATTTCTTTTCTAAAATTGAACACGTGCATCCGGCAATGCAGCCTAATTTCTTTCTAATCTCCAATATGAATTTCCTGTTCGCTGCAAACGTGTTTATTGATGTTTTTTTCTTTATTCCGTTATATAAACTGACATAAGCACATTGGTTTTTATTTTATTATTTTTTGTCTTAACCTACATTTTTTAAAAACATCGTTACAGTTTGGGAGATCATTTTTGATAAGGACGAAACATGACGCAAGCCATAAAAAGTAATAGCCAATTTTCCTGTTTTAGATAGGGGCGGCAACTAAAAGAAAATATCATTTTTCTAAGATTCAATCATCTTTACAGAAACAAGATCTTTTGGAGACTAATGCCAAAATGAATAAATAAAAAAAAAATGCTGTAATCGGAAACCAAAACATCCATGTTCGGATTTCAACTGAAATTAACGGATTCGTTTTAAAAGTATAGATTAGAGGAAAGGCGTCGTTTATTAATTTATGAACAGAATTTGTATTCATTATAAGATAAGGAATCAAAATATACTACTCTAGCAACGCCTTATTTTAATATTTTTTGAAAAAGAGTAATTGATTCAGTCTTGGTATTTTTCAACCTTTAAGACTATATAAAAAAATATTTAGTCCAAATATTTGGTTAGAAACCTAATGTGCTTCTGAGGCAGGTTATGTCTAGCAACCATTTTATAGCTTTGCTCCCAGGAATTTAGGCTCGACTTATATTATTGTATGGATCATCAGTAAGTTACTATGAAACTAGTTTTCGGTGATTTAATTAATACAGAAACACAAACACGCACACACACACATATGTATATATATATATATATATATATATATATATATACATATATATATGCGCATGAATATTATATCTTCATTAATACAGAAACGTACATGTGCATACGAGCATTATTTTTCTCCAATCGTTCTCTTCTTTAAGTAGAAAATACAAGAAATACTCGAGCTGACATTGAAACCAAAAGCTAAAGACAGTGTGTCATGCATAATAACTATCAGACCAGCATTACACGATCGTAAAGACGGGTTTTCAAATTACATTTTATTGGCAGAGGTTATCTATAATTTGGACTATTTATATATGCGCAGTCCTGAAACATTTAGCAAGCGGATAAATGGTCAATGAATTCTACGTACCAATCTTTCAATTTTTACACCTAGGCAGAAATGTCCTATGATGAAAGTGGATTAAAAAGTTTTTCACAAGTGTGAATATTCTATATACCAAATTCCAAGTCTGTAGATCAAAAGTCAGTTGAGTATGTCGGTTGAAAAATGTCCTCACACCCATTGACACACACATATATACATATATGTATGTATATATATATATATATATATAGTATATATATATATATACTATATATATATATATATATATATATATATATATATATATATATATATATATATATATATATATATATAAGCAAACCGTTAATAAAAACTCTTTAACAAAAGTTAAAAACATATTTAAATTCGAAGTGGATGGTCCTTATTCCGGAGTTTCAAAAGAAATACTTTCCTTCTAATAACAGCGGAAGAATTAGCAAAATGCGGAATCAAACTTTGCTCATAAAGAATTTAATGAAACTGTAAGTCAGCTATAGAGCGTACTTGCAAAAAGGAAGAAAGACAAACACAAAAACAGTGAAGAAAGGGGAATGGAGAAAAATGAAATATGATTTCACGTGAGTGGATGTTTCGTTGAAGAGTGAAAGATCCAAGGGCGGTAAAATACAAAAGTGTTCGAAAAATTGGAGTATCCAGATGTAAAGAATCCAAAAGCATCATCTTAATGAGAGATATTTCGAGTCTATCCAAAAAAACAGAATGTCGTGAAATAATTAATAAATGGGTATAAGAAAAAATAGTTCAATTTATTATTATATAAAAACAATAAATGTTACGGAGAGTGGATAATTGAAGGAGTTTCACTACGCTACTGCCGAGACAGTACATATATATATATATATATATATATATATATGTGTGTGTGTGTGTGTGTGTGGGTGTATGTACTTTATCTGCAGTAGCGTGGTAAAACCCCTTCTCCGTAACATTACGGGTTGCAATCGTGCTGAAAAATACAAAACATATTAACCGATTCGAGTCGGAAGACAATAACTTTTTTGTGAGTATATTGTTACGTTAGCACCAGCTCCACAATTATCAATTAACATGACGACTTTTACATTTTTTTCCATTTCCTGATTACGAAAATCTTATTTATATTTAACACACCATATAGTTAAGGATTTTATCCAAAATAATCCATCCTAGAATTGTGTACATGAAAGAGGTCAAGCTGACAGGGTTGTAATATGAAGTAAATGTCTACTGTATTTCTTAAAGTGGAAGACACGTGTTATTTTCTAGTATACTGGAAGATGCCCTTCCTCAAGTGATTTGTTGAGGATAATTGTCAAAGGCAGCACCAACTGGGGCTTAGCATCAGACAAAAATTTTGAATAATTCTTGTCGGGTACTAAAGTTTTGTTGGTATTCAATCCTTTAAGCTTCTCTTTAGGCTTCTTTAGTCCTATTCGTGCACGGGTCTGAAGACTGGGATCTGAAGTGTTTTCTGAAGTGAATACCTTCTAAAACAACAGGCCCAAAGCTTTCACCGCCTTAATATGTATTTTGAGGCCATCTCCTGCGTCCAGGTATGGTAGGTTTACTTCCCAGCTAAGATTTCAAATATGCCCGGAAGGAATGAAGTTTTACTTTCACACCCTGGCTATCTGTTCTTCACATAATCTACTTTTTTCCCCTTTTTTATATTACAGGGAATTTACACCTGTGTTAAATTGCTGGAAGCTTCCCAATCTTTGACGATTTCTTTTTAGTTTGTTCAATATTTGTTTTCTGTTATGTGTAATAGCGTTCTCACGGTGTACATAGCGGTTGCGTACTTTAGTAATTTTTTTGAGGGATAAAACTACCATTCTTCAATCAAATCAACATTGTGAAGCCCATCCCAGTCATAATCACAGTTTTTCCTGATACTATCGTAATTTGCTTTATAATGTAACTCGGTCTGGTTTACTTGTGCTTCCAGGCCTTTGCATGAATTTCTACTATTAGTGAGTAATGATCACTATTCCCCGAGGTGGTCCTCATCGCACTTCATTAACAATGGTCTATTCACTTGTAAACACGAGAGTCAACACATTGACGGTATTACTTATCCTGCATCTTGTTGAGTGTTTGCAATGCTGAGAGCGAAATGAGTCCCCAACTGGTTCAATGAACTTATATGACAGATGTTTTTCATTTTCAAGAAATATTTCTCTTGGTTAATAAATTTCAGTTATATTGTTTAAATTTTCGAACAGAAAATAACTGGGAATTTCAGATCTGTTTTGTTGAGAGTATATGGACTAGAGTTTTCTAGTTTCGCTTCTCTCATAGCAGTAACATGTGGGTATGCAGGACGTGCTAAACTTCCTAGTGCATATATTTTATTGCGTAGTGAGTCGGCATTTCTGAAATATATATCTATAGTACTCTTCGGAGTTTCTAATTTCCATGTTGTGTTTTTAAACTTTTTTGAACTTTTCTTATAAAAGGGCAGCATGAACCTTTGTATGAATGTTGGTTAATAAACGTAAGAAACACTTTTCACATTATATTTATTCATGTTTTATCATTCATCTCAGATTTAAAATGTTTCTTTAAAAGAAATATAAAATCCAAAGCAAAGTTGGCACGTTTTCCCATGATACGGTTGTGCCACTTTTACTTAACCCGTTTACAAAATGACTTCCGTGGGATTTTATTTTCTAATTACTTTTCAATTTTCGAGTCAGATGTATTACATTTTTTAAAGCGTATACTTAATTATTTTCGTTGTGATTCTCAGCGGTACTGTATGAAAAGGAATAAGAGATCCTTTTCGACTTGAACAATATCATTGTATGGGCGCGTCCCGCTAAAACCAATACCAACACGTTTCCCAACTGCTGCCAGCAGTCTGCGATTTTAAAGAAGATAAAATCAAATGATGAATTCCTCTTTTCTCAGGAGATTTTCAATCGGAGCATTTACTCACAATTACACACGCACACACAATATCTCTCTTTCTCTCTCTCTTTCTCGTTTGTGTCCAGAATATATTGCGTAATACGATCTAATGAGAACGGCAAAGTAAAATTAAGCATTGCTTTAAATATTGAATTTAATGACATAATACCGCCCTTACCTTAAATAAAAGCATTGCAATTTTTAATCATAAAGACTCCAAAATTTTACGATTTTCGAAATGTAAAAAATATAAAAATTGATAATATTCCTTTTTATATCATACAAACGGTATAATGAGTAAATGAAACGTACGGAAGAAATAGTGATAACCACATATACTAAAGTAAATTATATATATATAACTATATATATATATATATATATAACTATATATATATATATATATATATATATATATATATATATATATATATATATATACTTGTAAAGAAGTGAACCATAGCGGAAATTCAATCGACTAAAATAAGATGGAAATCGAGGTGAGGAAAAGGGTAAAAATGGGGGAAGTTACATGTAACAAACGTACAATTCAGTAAAATAAATAACTCGATTAAAAACAAGATCGTTAAAATACACCCGAAGCGGTTTTCGTTCAGACTAACTTTTCAAGGGTATAAGTCTGAAAATTATTATTTTTTTAGAATATTTGGTAGTGGAATGGAGTAAGAGCGGAGAGGGTGTTAAAAAAATTGTGACTACCTAAATAAATCTAATTGAAGCTGGAGGTTTCTCTGCTTGCACAAAGTAGGGGGGGCTGGAAATGATGGCAAGTGCTTCGAGGACAGACAGGTAGAACTTTGTACGTACTCGGTAAAAAACAGAAAAACACTCCGGAGAGAAAGCAAGACCGCACACCTTTTTATCGACCAGGTGTTAGCCGATGGACGAATCTATCAATTGAGACTTTCTGGTGGTAGGTTGATGGACTCGGATGAAGCGGGGAACATGTTGGGCGATTCTGACCTGAAGACGCTGGGTTGTCTTGACTATATAGACGGCACCACACCGACATTGAAATTTATACATATTACTTGTTTGAGAAATAGGCAAGACATCCTTACGAAATGAAAGAAAGGCTGTTTTTATGGAAAAAGCAATACGGAGGGACGGACAAAGCACCAAAAAAAAATGTACTCATTTATTTTACTGAATTATACATTTGTTACGCGTAACTTCCCCCATTTTTTTGCTTTTCCTGTCCCCGTTTTCTATCGTATTTTAGTCGACTGAATTTCCGCTATGGTTCACTTCTTTACAATTATTCTAAAATTTTGGCAATCGAATAAAGATATATATATATAAATATATATATATATATATATATATATATATATATATATATATATATATACTTGTGTGGGTATGTATGTGTGCGCGTGTGTCTACGACTGTATGTGTAAAAAAGATGGCATCCTCTTAACATCAATTATTATTCTTCGGTTCTGAATTAGAAAACAGTCATACTTTTCAAAATATATTTCCAAATACTGTACTGGTGCTATATTTTCTTCAATATATTAATCTATAAAAACTAAAAATGCGAGCATGAAAAGTTATATGGTAAGACTAAAACATGGAAAGGTAAAGGACTAGTTGGTAAAACTGAAAAAGCAAAAGACAAGATATTCTAGTAAAAATATAATAATGTTATAACTTTAAATATTGCACCATTAAGATTCTTTTTAATTTTATTTATTACATTATATAATCGATTCTTTATGTTGGAATGTTTTAAGTTATATTTTTATTAAATTTTTTACTAGAATATCTTGTCCTGTTCTTTTCCAGTTGTAACAACTAGTCCTTTACTTTTCCATGCGTTAGCTTAACCATATTACTTTTTTTCAAGAGGGATGGTCATTGACGGGAGAGTTGAGAGATTTGGGACTATATATAATGATGGGGAAGAGCAGCGTGTTTTCCATATGTAAATTATATTTCTATATACATATATATATTTTAAGATTAAAGAAAATAATACATTAGAATAAACTCGCGTAGTGGATTACGTCTACAAATGAAAAGTAATAAAATAAATAAATTGATAAACTGGGACGAGAAAATTAATTGGATTAAAATATCGTAGATATTTAAAAGATTGCGTCTGGAAATATAACAGTGATAGATTAAGTAAATTAAATGAAACGATATTACGAAGGAAGTTTTTTTTGTTTTCTTTTTAAATTAGAGAAAATGGAATTGGGATAAAATAGCGTAGTAACTTAAAAAATGGCGTCTAAAAATAAGATTAAAAAGTGATAAAATGGCGTCTGAAAATAGACAGTGATAAAAGAAAATACAGTAAATAAGTAAAATAATAAAATGAAATGAAATTACGAATGGATTTTTATAAATATATATATCAAGAACCTACATAAGACATGGTCCTTAAAGACAGGCATTCAAATAACTAAAAACTAAACTCTTTAACAATAAGGCATCTAACACGTAAAATTATGACTAATACCAACACTAACATCAAAACCGGAATATATTCCATACCCTGCCTTAAGAATATACGTAGAAGAAACTTAACGTAATTTAAATTAACGAATGTATGAACAAAAAAGGGATGTGAAAAACAGCAATACACTCAACGCCATATTTTTCAAATCATGGAGTAACATCATTATTTTAATTTTAACAAAGTGACTTTCCTTAAACACATAAAACAGATCCAGACGACGTTCAATTGAGTCGGCTATAATCTCCCATTCCAGCAATATAATTAAACAAAGAAAAGGGTGTTTTTCCATGTTGCTCAATATCCGTCGAAAATAATTATTAAAGAGAACAATTTTTACACAGGTTAAACTGGATATATATATATATATATATATATATATATATATATATATACATATATATATATATATATATATATATATTTGTAGTCATCGATATACAGTCGTGTTTCGTTGTATCACAACTCATCAGTGCCTCTAGACTAGCATCTTTCCCAAGCCAAGGATTGAACTTAGAGCCGACCATGGAATCCCAGTCGACCATGGAATCGACGCCCGTAAATAATTCGTCGGAATGTCTATTTAAATAGACACCCGCCACCACCTTTACATTTCTCGAATCGCCTGTTCGTACACAAACAAACAAGGAGCTTCGCATTTTCAGCCAATTAAGTAGCGGCTGAGCTTATTTACAACAGTGCTCTACCCAAAGAGGGGGGCTTAAAATGTTAAACTGGATATATATATATATATATATATATACATTTTTTTATTTATTTATTTTACTTATTACTGTATTTTAATTTATCACTGTCTGTTTTTAGACGCCATTTTATAACTTTCTATTCTCATTTTTAGACGCCATCTTTTAAGTTACTACAATATTTTATCCCAATTCAATTTCTCTAAATTAAAAAAAAACCTCTCTTGTTATGACGTTTCATTTTATTTACTTAATCTATCATATTTATATTTTCAAACGCAATCTTTTAAATCTCTACGATATTTTAGCCCAATTAATTTTCTCGTCCCAGTTTATCAATTTATTTATTTTATTACTTTTCATTTGTTAACGTAATCCACTACACGAGTTTAGTCTATTTCATATCGTCGGATGTAATCCAGCTAAACAATCTTATATATATATATATATATATATATATATATATATATATATATATATATATATATATATATATATATATATATATACAATCATTATATTATAAGTGTTTTGCTGTACTTATAGGTACATGTGCACTGAACAGATACCATATTACTTAAAGTCAGATTCGAATTTTGTTATATCTTTTTATTTCAAAGCGAAAAAAAAAACAGTTGGGGCTCTGAAGACGTACACAGTAAAATAATACGTTTTATTGTCGCGTTGATTATGTATTTCCAACGCAAATTAAAAAAAACATATGTTCGCGGTTATTTATTGATGTCGGTAGCGTAGAAGAAAGTGTATGAATGTGCTTTTTTTTTGAGAAAGGTGTATTAAAATGGAGAATATTTTTTAAAACAAAAGGGAAGACGCTGGTCGAAGTAGATTTATTTGTAAGAAAATTGCGTTAAAATAAGTTAAACGGAATACGGAAATGAACCATGTCAAAAAAATGCAGAAAGTATTAACAATTGTTTATTTGGATAATTTAAACGCGAAAAAAAAACCAACAATTGGGAAGCCGAAAATGTACACAGTAAAACAACAGGTTTTATTGCCGCGCTGATTATTTTTTATGTACGCATGTGCAACCGGAAATCGTAAACCGGTTGTTGGGTTACAACACACGTTACCAGGTCATTTGAGTTTCATAATTATATATATATATATATATATATATATATGTATATGCTTCTCACCTTTAGTTGAGCATATTGAGAAGTGATACACGAATTACCATTAGCATATAATCGACGCTCTTTGTGTAAACAAATCGAGCGGAGGTATTTCGGACGATGTTAAAGCATCGTTAAATTCACTACTCGTTCAGCAGCCGCCAATAGCGTAATGGTTAGGAGCCCTGACGGTCGGGTTTCAATCCTGGCTTGAGATAGTTGCCTGTCTAGCCACACTGATGGGCTGTGAAACAGAGAAACAGTACTGTAATAGATGACATATATATATATATCTATATTATATATATATGGTCTTAATTTAACAAGATAAATCTAATTTGCTTGAATTGATATAATAAATAAATATAAAATATCCATAGTTCGAATAATTTCTAATTTTTACTTCAAGCGAGCGGAAATTATTTTAAAGTCGCATTATGTAAATTAGGTTTGTCTGCATTTTGTATTCTGACTTTCTCATGTTTTCTTTATGGCAGAATAATCAGCCTATAAACAGTAGATATGTCTATATATGAGACACTGAAAAATACTCCAACGTATACATCACGATTGTGCACAAGAATTTATTATGCTGGAAAATGTTTTAATAGTTTATAAGTTGAGTCTCATCTTTAAAAATTAACACGCATAAAATATTTAAAAGGATGAAATAGATGAATTTAGGGGTCGTGGTCTAATACAAATACATCCCGCCTATTAATTTTCTTCCCAATGACGTAATTCAACATCCATGCCATATAAGTAAACATAGTTAAAAAACAAAAAGACGTTAATGCGGCTTTTTTATGCGAGTTATATACAAAGAAATTAGTTTACGCATGAAACAATTGTAGGCGCGGGATTTTCAAATATGATTAACATGTTTCAAATATCTGAACGGACATTTATGTAATTTCGAAACCAGAATTCATATTTTTCAAACTCGGCTTCCCGGAATTAAAAAGAAAAAAAACCACGCAAATAGGTAAGTCTCATTATTCTGTTTTGGAACTTAATATGTATGACAAAGTATGTTTTTATATTCCAAGTATTATTTGATCTGAATAGTGTGTTACTATATTATGCATTTCTACTTTCTCTTCGCTTTAATCATCAATAGAAAATATTATACAACATTTATTTAAAACAGAGTTACTTGTACAGTTAAATCAAGACATTAAAAAATGAAAATATCGGAAAAAGTTCATATTGTACGTATTTGTTATCGTACGAAGTCCTCCGAAAAAATTCCACTTAATTTCATCAAGTAGTTTATTTTCTACAGCGAAAAAACAATTTGTTATGATACCGAGCAAAAAGTCCGATTTTTAACAATAAAATCTAGTATTAAAGATGGGGATAGAGTGTCGGCGCTTTACTTGTAGCTATCTTCCCGTGGCGTGTTCAAAAATTTCCAAGATGGCGGACTTCAACGAGCTCTCATAAAAACGTGTTTTTCTGCTGTAAAAAATAATAATTTTTTTCGGCGATATTAAGTCCAAAACGGATACGTGCAACATAAACTTTTTTCCGATATTTTCATTTTTTTGATGTATTAATTAAACTGTACAGACACCAATATTCAGCAGATGCACCCCCTCTCACACACACACACAAATGTGTATATATATATATATATATATATATATATATATATATATATATACTTGAAAGTACATTCTATTTCCCTGTGTATCTTTGAAACATGTATTCAATCAAAATGTCCCATTTTCCATGCGCAAACCTTTCATTATCATTGAACTCTATACCACATAGAAATTTGCATTGTTTAAAGAGCAGACAAGGCAATGCTGTTCGAATTGTCCTTCTTTTCATATTTGCTGATAACTTCAGCTTTATAGACATCTGCACTTGGTTTATCAACAAAGAAATACTTCGTATATTTGGACTATCATTTTGTTCTTGCTTGATCTAGTCGCAACATTTTAATAATTTGTAATTTTGGACACCTTCGACTGCAAGTGCTTATATTCTCTCTTTTTTTTTTTTTTTTTTTTTTTTTTTTTTTTTTTTTTTTTGTGACTGGTGCATGCATATTTAAAAGGTTATTTCAATCTGTCTTTCAACTAAAATGTAATGTTTGTACTGTCACAGAATTTAAATCAAAGTGTGTCTTTTAATTTTATCATGGTTTTAAGTATAATTCGGCAAGACTAAGTTAAGTTCAAATTCTATACAAGAACCAGATTAATTTATAAATGCAACTCCTTGCACTGTTGTAACCTCAAACTGAGCTAGTGTTCGAAGTAATATACGACATTTATTTGTATTTAGTCCGTGCATCTGTTACCACGATAAAACCAAAATTTCGCAAACCTTTAGCAAAATTAAAAGTTGCCAAAATGTGAATATTTGCTATTAAAAATAAATACGGGAAAAGCTATGCCTGGAGATGAAAATCTCACGCCCTATAAAACAGATCTTTATAAACTCATATAAATGGCACTACATAATTAAAATAAAAAAACGTATTAGCATTTATTAAAAAAAGAAACCGGAAACTGTAAAAAAACAACAAAAAAAGCATGTTTTTTTTTTCAATTCCTTAATGTTTTGTTTTTAAGGAAGTAGAATTTTACCAGAGGTGTACATGTGCTGTTATTATTTTTTAGCCCGTATGCTGAGAGGTTAGAGCGTTGTATAATGACGTTATGTAAAAACTCATTCTTTACATGGAGGGGCTTTGTAACTGTTCTAAACAATTTATTAAACAAATATATAATACAAGGTTAACGTGAAAATATTAAAAAATAACACAATAGCTTCCCTACATATACACTTTTTTGTTCGTATAATCGTAAAAATATCTTAAAAAATAAAACCTTCTCATTTATTCTAGAGATTTACCATACGTTGATACGTTGAGTTATGTTTTATTTATTTTTCCTAAACACTTTAGTAACATCATCCAGTAAGAAAATTGGATAAAGATGGACTTTAACTACAATCCAACATTCACTTTATCTCGATGACATTTATAGGTTTCTGGATTTGCTGAAAATGAATATCGCATATAAATACAAGTATATTTCCCGATATAAAGACCATAATTTTCCTTTGAATCACTTGATGAATTTTAGTGACCATCTTAACATCGGGAGATGAGATATTTGTAACACACATGCACATTAATATTTTCTTTGGGGAAAAACACGGCCTCCAGAGCAAACATAATGAATTACATTAAATAATGAATTTATAAATATACATAAAACTAGTCGTCTACTCCACATTTTAATCTGATATTCCTTTTCAGCATACTTTAAATCTTAGAGTTATCACTTTAATGTCGAATGTTTAGTTGCACTTAATGTTAAAGATTTTCCCGTCACCGTTTGTTATGTTTATGTGTATCGTCATACTCCGTTTCTCCCAGTTATCTGCTCTAAGTCTTAAGAATGTTCGGCTTTAACGCTGTAGCATAGATATACAAGTACAAAAAATGCAGAGTGCAATATAAGGTATACAAATGTGACATAAGTCACTGTTTTTGCAGGTTGCTTTAAAATCTGTTAACTTCCGACATGAATGTGGAAATGTGTCCAAGTTAGAAAATCGTTAGTTCAATTTAATTTCGTTTCTGACTAAGTTGGAGATGAAGATTGATTGTTAGGAATATTTGAACTGCTCATATCTTGACTGTTATGCTCACAAATTTTTGCGGAGATTATTACCGACCTTCATTAGCTGGATCTTCTCGACGTCTGATTTCTTTTTTTTCGAACTAGTATCTATATTGAATTTCGAATGGAAACCGTTATTTGATCTACGGTGTAGCAGGTTCTTGTTCCTTTTGTCGTTACCATATATAAGCTTTGTGATTTGCAATTCCATTACTTTCACTGATTATTTAACTTTCGAATTCCAGAAAGGTGTAAGTTTATCCGTTTCCCAACGCGAGTAAAGAGAATTGACGATTTCCATCGGATACTCCGTCTACTGACACATTTTTTTTAATACGCAATAACTTTTTTTTTTATCAGACGACTAATTCCAATTGGATTTTTTTATATATTTTTTTACAAAATTGACAATTATATTAATATAAGATGTGGCTTTAGAATTTCTGGTCTAAAAACTATCACTCAGTGAAAAGAAATTTTAATGGACATTTACTGTAAAGTTTTCCTTTGCAACCTTCGTGTGATCGTTATGTGCACACGTTACAGAAAGGCTAGGCAGTAATTTAACCATTGCGAGATCGCCCCACACATGTAAGGAAACTAGTTTTATTTTTCTAGTATTAAATACACAAACTTGCTCGCTTAAATATTTATCCTGGCCTTAAAAGGAAGAAAAGGTGAAAAAGAATCAATTTCCCTCTATTATGAAAATAGTATAATCTGTTTTAATAAATTATAGTGTAAACAAAATCAACAATAAACCGTTCGTTCAACATACATGTTTAAATAATTTCAGGAAAAGCACCTGTTTCTATGGAAATTGAACTAAATATTGGTTCAAATTCTCCTGAAGTACCAAAAAAGAAAAATGATCAAACTTGTTTCTTTAAATAGCTAAATTAACAATCAGATAAGCTTGCATTTAAGTATACACTTAACTATAGGAAAAGTAATCATATTCTTCGGACTGGCATACGTGTCTTTAACGGTATTTTCACACCGTGTAGGCTGATGTAACCTTCATGTGGATCTTGGAGAAATCTCGAATCTACACCAAATTTTGAATAATTAATACGAGTATGAATTTAAAGAGCCTTAAATCTGTAGTTTTTAAATGTACATTCTGTCTATTTAGCGATATAAATTACTGCTTATTATTAAATATTATTACTTAATATCATTTTGGAACAGATACAGAGAAAGTACCATTCTTTTATTTTTTTTTTGTAGGTCAAGTGTTACAATACTTCTTGGTAAGTAAATTATTAAATAAAGGTATAGAGTAGTTAGAAACATAAGCTGCGTGTCTGCCGCAGTATCCCGATCTAGAAAATACCCTTAAGTAAAATATAGTAATTTATAGATATTGCGTATTATTTTGTAGCCAATTATTTTTCTTTTTCCTAATATATAGATATGGTGGCCTGGAATTGCCCGGTAAGAGAATATGCTTAAATATGGTATTGTAGGTGATGTAGATAAGTAAATATTATTATAGAGCAAATGCTTTTATAAGTACGAAAATGGCTGGCTGCCATCAGCTAAAATCGCTACCAAATAACGTAGCCTCCAGCTTTATTAGTTTTGGTCTGAATGTCTTGCATACGCATATAAAAACTGCAAAAATGTTGTTAAAGATATGAATATATAATTGCGCATGTGTAAGATAAAGACATCTCGACCTACAACTGCACAGTTTTTTTTCAATATTGATACTGTAAGCAGCAATTATTTCTGGCTAAAAACAGAATCCATTTTCGATACAATATCTATTTACGTACACTCCTAGGCATATAAGGTATACGGTCCAGCCGTTTTACATTTCACGTATGTGTATATTTATGTTTGTATATATGTGTATATACAGGTTTATATATTCGTGTATATGTGTATACATATGTGTGCGTTATGTGTATATAAATATATATATGTTCATATATATGCACGTATATATGTGTGCATATCTGTATGTGTATATAAAATGTGTATATAAATGTAGTGTGTATGTTACAAAGTAACGTGCATATATAATATGTGCATATAAACTATGTATATATGTGTGTATATATATGTATGCGCGTATAATGTAAATGTAAACGCATGTGTGTGTGTATATGGGTGTATACATATATAATGTGTGTATATATGTGTGTATCTATAATGTGTGCCTATATATATTGTGTGAATATAGCTGTGTATATTTAAGGTATATATATATAGAGAGAGAGAGAGAGAGAGAGAGAGAGCTGTATATATGCATATGTCTGTGCATTATATATATATTTATATATATATATGTGTATATATAATGTGCATATATATATATATAGGGAGTGTATATATAATGAGTTAATATATAATGCGTATATGTGCGTATATGTATAATATATTTATATGCATAATGTGTATATATGGGGGTGATATATATATATATATATATATATATATATTCACGATTGTGTATATATAAATCGTATATTTATATATAAAACATACATATATTATGTTTGAATGTGTTTGTATGTATATATGTAAATGTATATATATAATGAGTTATATATGTATGTATATATAACGTGTATATGTATATATCTTTTTTATATTTTTTATTTTATTACATTTTTACCGCAAACAAGGCATATTGCCAATTTGGTGTAGGGGGCTACTATTAGGGGCAACATCTACTGGGGTGCTATGTTGGGATTTTGGCAGCAAGATGTCGGTTCACCTTACACTTGAACTTCTGCATGTCAGTACAGTTGGGGAAGCAGGGACCTGGAATGGTATCTCGAGTTTAGCGGTTCCTGTAATTATTGAAGGAACCCAGTTTAGTCTTGGCAGCATTGAATGTGACATTCCACTACTGATTAGAGGTCATCCTCTAGTGTTTTTGCCATTGTTTACATATGTGTTCATTTGTTTTCCTGTCATGCCTGTTATAGAGTGCGGTGTTATCAGCATATATATATATATATATATATATATATATATATATATATATATATATATATATATATATATATATATACACCAATCTCAGAGGCAATTTTGTCAGGGCGGGCATTAATGAATATCAGGAACAACATCGGTCCAAGGACCCTAAGACACTCTTGCATTTATATCATATTGTTTAGATGTACGACCGTCGAGGACAACCTGGATTTTTCTCTTATCTAAGAAAGATTTAATTATGTTAAGTATTCTACCAGTGATACCGTATGATCTAATTATCCTGAAAAGACCCTAATGACATACCCTGTCAAAAACCTTAGATATATCTAGAACTGCCGCTCTGCACTTCCCCGCTTTGTCAAGTGAATGGTATATACGTTCAGAGATTACAGTAGCGATGGTTGCTGTGGAACGGGCTTGTCTAAATCCATATGGTTTGTCAGTTAGAAGTTTAGCATCTGTAAGGTGATGGACTAGGGCATGGTAAATTATGGTCTGTAATAGTTTGGCGAAAATTGGGAGGAGGCTAATGGGGCGATAATTTGATGGGTCAGTTCTTTCGCCAGAATTCTTGAATACTGGTACCACAGATGTAGTTTTCCAACAGCCGGGAAAGTAAGGTTCATTAAGGCATTTGTTGTAGAGTTTGGAGAGAATTGGAGCTATTTCGGCTGAGCACTTTTTTAATAGCACAGCTGGGATGAGATCGGGTCCACATGCTTTTGAAATGTCAAGCTTTTTATGAAAGCATGCACCTGAGCAGGGGTTATTTTTAGATCATCTAGCGCGGCGTCTGTCTACAAAGGAAAGTCAGGCAGATATATATATATATATATATATATATATATATATATATATATATATATATATATATGTATGTATGTATATGTTTATATTTATATAATGTGTATATATATGTGGGTATACAAATATGTGTTTATATATTGTGTGTATATATGCACATGATATATATGTATCGTATGTATTAATGTGTTTTCATATATAATATAACTATATGTGAACACATATATAATGTGTATGTGACATTATAAATTTCTGATTTTACGTTGTTTTCATATTTTTTTATATAAAAAATAAAAATTCGAATGAGGAAATAATATGGTTTTATGCTCTTTTTCTAATTTCAATAACAGAAATAAAATGTCGATATTTTTTTTTGTAATTTATTTCTTGTCAAACATAGTTTGATTACTTATGGCCGCATTAACCGATATCTTCTATCTGATGATTAACACACGATTCAAATAATTAACCAGATGTTTACACAAGCTTATATATACATTTTTTCTTTTCTTTTTTTTTGCTTTAGTACTAGTCTAGACTTGTAATTATGTTTTGTCAGAAATTCTACATTGAAAACAAATCATATAATTATTTTTGTATTATTGAGGTTCTTACTGGCATATGGGACTGTGATTGTTTGATTACATCTATACAAAACATATCGGAACTGTGAAAAAACAACGGTCACTATAAATCCAAATGTTTTACACTCTCGTGAATTTTTCTCCAATTATAAAATATTCCAATCCTTAATTGTAACACATTGCTTTGTTGCTCCGTTGCTTTTTTATCGGCAGTAATTTTGAACGACAAGCTCAGCGAAATGAGAAATCATATGAATAAAAATGTCAGATATGCAACAGCATAAACGTAAAGCCTTCTTTTGGAAAACAGTCCTTATATGAAAGGCAATGCCAATGAGAACAAATTCAACTATTATCCATTAGACCAAATTAAATAGACCTTTTCAGGGCACATATTCATTTTAATCGAACTAATGCATATTAAAATAACTAAATTCGGTATGCTTTTGTTATCTTTGAATTTCCGTTTCATTTTTAACAACTGCAATTCAGAGTTAGTGTACATATATTTTTGAGCCGTGAATTTGAACAAGTACTCGCTTTCTAATTCATTTCCTATACTGAAGTTGCCTTCTTTACTTGGCTATTTACGCAAGTCACAACATTTTCTTTTATTGAGGTCATATTCCAAAAAGTACTCTTGGAGGGATGCTTTTAAAAATCATCTACTAAATAAGGACCTCTACCCCCGTATACGAAACAAACATAAACAACTGTACAATATAATAGAACTATCTAAATCGAGTAGATCATTGATTTTTGTTTTTGTTTTTATTGAATATTTTGTCGGTATTTAATATTTTGCCAACAATTATTACAATATTAGTCTAGCATCAGCCATTGGCATATGTAACCGGAAATTCCTCTGTTATAAGAAGAAAGTCGTATGTACTAATAGTTCTCCAATACCGAGGACAAAATCCACTCGAGGATATGAGTTAGTGAGATTTAAGATTATATGAAAAAAATATTAATTTCTTATTGGAATTCTTAGAGATGAGAAATTATGTTATTTATTTGCGGACTACTATCCTCATCTCTACAGTTCCAGGTGAGCATTGTCTGTAGATAGCGGTCTCAATCCAGCCAAAAGCCGGCCTGAGAATTAATTTGGCAAAAGGTGGTGAGACGACAAAAACTATTAACGGCGATAATTACTGAAAATACAGTTCAGAGATTCGGCATTTTTACCCCGTCGCGATTAACCACGTGACGATGGCCAGAGGAATAGTTGGCGGAAACATCGTGAAACAACAACAATAAAAAGATGAGGATGATAGAAAAATGAAAGAACATGATTATACAAAAATTGAGAAATATAAATTAACAGCATCATATTAGAGATATATTTTGAAATCGGCCTTAAAGAACATGTGCATGCTAGGATTCCTGTTAACAGTTAAGATGTTCTTTAAAATAAACAGTTTAGATATTCTTTAAAATAAACTTTCCAATTACATTTGGTTTTAGGCACAAAAAAAATTTCATTAAAAAATTGGTCGGATTAGGAGTTCTTGGCTAGATAGAGTCGGTTATAAGGTCACTTGAGCAGTTATCATGGAAATATTTTTAGAGAAGTGAGAGAGAGAGACTATCAGCGTCGTATCTACGTGAATGAGGCTTGACAAAAGAGATAACTCGGTTGCGTGGTGTGTTTTGTATTTGCTAGGATAGTGCTCTGTCCGACACTTCCCCAGATTGTTCATTAATAAATCAGTTACAATAAGCTACTGTTTATCTCTTCGATTCCTCTACCACCACCTAGATAATAGTGTTACATTTTCTATGCTTAAACGACCTGATATATATAATATTTTTAGTTTTATAATAACGTTTCGCTTACATTAATTCAAGTAAATATATATTTTAGTAATTAGCGTGATATTATTAAAATAATATTATGTTATTTGACATACAATAGCATAAAAAAAATTCCCTTAGGTAAATACTCCTTAAATCAGTGGAATATGTCTTATTAGTAATTATATACAAATTATTAAAAAAGAATATGTTAAATAATTACTACAGTAATTATTGGCCATTTTCAAAATGTTTTGCTGACGCTAATGGGTGCTAATTAACGCCGTAGGCAACTCGTTTAGCGGATGGTTTAGTGACGTAAAACCATGCAAAGATATGCAGTGTATCAGAATTTTCACGTGATGGCAGATTTTGATGTTTATATTTAATCTGTTTAATTAATAACACCATATTTTATGTTTTCCTGTTTAAAGTATTGAAATAGTATATATATATATATATATATATATATATATATATATGTATATATAATGTGTGCACAGCAAGGGGTATTGAATTTCAGCTATTGTACTAGTAAACCTATCCATGACAACAGTCAGATTTTGTGGCTTGACAGCTTATACGTAAATCTATATTTCTATGTTGAAAACAAAATTGTGTATATTGTCTCGCAACAAACCCTTGAGATTTATCCGTAAAAATATTTAAGCAAATGTAATATCTTGGAACCTAAAAGGGCTGAGCCTATTATATGTTCGGTATGTCTGCTTAATATTTACCTATATTATGTACAAAAGGCACCTTGCCTGTGTGGAAGTTTGTTCATATGTACTCAGAAACAGCGAAAACGATTTTTGGAAGTTTCATAGAAATGTAGTTCATATGTCTGGTTATCGTGGATATTTTTTTTTCGAAATGCTCCTAATAATTGTCAATAATACAACAATTGTATTTAAGAAACAACAACCCGATATTGACCCAACTTTACACCCCGTGTACACCACCCAAACATAAGTGCAATTAAATGTTTTTCTATGACTGCACAGGCAGATCTCGGTTTATAAAATTGTATGAGCTTTAATAAAACGGGGATTCGTTGGACATAAATATGTGTTTAGAGAGGAGTTGAACGATTATACATGACTTTCTCATTGTAAACTTTAATTAAAGTCATTATATAAAAGTAGCTGTAGAAAAACCTTCGGTGGGGTTTCTGTAGAAACCAATTTATTAACTAAGTTATTGTGCTGAGGCAGAAGATCATTCAATTTGTGTGATGGATATGACTTCAAACTATAGACGATGGGAGGGCCCCAGCTTTCGGGCTTTGGGGAGTGTGGAGCCACCCGTTATTTGGCATTGCTTCTCGGTCTACTCTGACCCAGAGTGATAGTACCTCTTAGGGTCCCAACTATGAGTTTAATAGAAATTGATTTGAAAAAAACAAATATATTCTATTAAAAATTGTTCTTCAAAATCACTGGATTCGGCATTAAATAACCTGTAAAGGGTTGATATGCCGTAAAACAACCGACCAATTTACCAACATTAAATTTGATTGAAACAAATATGCGATTTCGCTGATTTCAATGATAATAAAAATATTGTAAATGTAAAACATCCATTGATCATCATTAAATCCCGAGAAACTTGGCTTTCCCTGCCGGAATTTTCCTACAATTTGACTAGAAATAGCCCAAAATATTAACGCTTTATCATACGTACATTCCTGTTTCAGTCTTGCTTAAACTTCTATATTTTGGCTGTTGTTTATAAATAAGCAAAACTCTTACAAAGTAGGAATACCTATCCTCTCAATTATTCTGATAATATTTTATGTGACCATGAAATATCTTAGAAAACTACTGTACAAATATTCAATATTGCTGTTGCTTTTATTCTTCTTCTGATTGAACAATAGTAAAATTGTTTGAAAGGCGGTTCAATAGAAAGCGGATTTGTGTCAGTACATACCAAAATAATACGCAACTAATATTCCTTATTCTATTTTATATTTGAAAATTTACTTGATCTAGTCATTAATCGCAAGTGAATGCATTTGTTATAATTATAATAATGTACGACAAATGAAATAGCGGCTAAATATTACAAATAGTAAATAAAATATGTTTTATTTAAATAATTAAATTAATATCTCTGATTAGTTATGCATATGTTTATATATTTGTATGTAGAACATATTTTAAAACAAAACACTTATAAATAAAGCAATTAACCGGTCGTTATCTATTTCACACAACAATTTTTTCTGGGTTTTAGCCAGTAAAAATGGCTTCTTACATCGACAAGACGAATGTTATGCATACGTACTTATACATTAACTATTTAACTTCAATAATTGTAAAGTGTCGGTATGCATTTAAAATTAGCTCATATGGTAAGTGCTATGTTTTGGTTTCGATTCTAGCTGATGGCAGCCAAGTATGTGTTTTTTTTTGTTTTTTTTTTACTGTTGGATTCATTACTATAGATTTGGTACGGTATGTGTTCAATAGATAATTGACTTTATAATGAGAACACTTACGTAAATTTAACTAGCGGATTTTACAACTGGGCAACTCTCTCTAACTGTATAAAAGCTAAGTACGTCCAAGGATGGAGTACTGCTGCCACATCCTGGCAAGAGCTGCTAAAAACAGCTTATCCTGCCTTGACAAAGTACAAAATACAATTCGGGGTTTAGTAAGGGATGCCCTGTTCTCTTCCCTGCAACCTCTCTTCCACAGAAGAGACGTTGCGAGCCTGTCTTTGTTTTATCGCTATTTCCATGGCAGGTGCTCGTCTGAGCTCTAATGTCTCGTCCCCCCTCGTCAATCTTTCACGAGAAACACCCGTCTGGCTGAAACTACTGCCAATAATTTTCCCCACTCTTTATCTGTGCCTAAATCCAAACGTAGATTCCATGAGATTCCATGAGAAAAGCTTCTTTCTTAAAACTGCACGCCAGTGGAACTCTCTGCCGCTTGCCTGTTTCCCACCTGACTACAACTTGGACGCCTTCAAGTCCAACATAAACAAACTCCTGACAAACAGCCCCTTTAAGTAAGACATTCTATCAAAACCCCCAATAATAATGATTACTACAATACTATCCCATTGATTACTGTACACGCAATAACCCTTATCCCTGAGTGGCATTCGGGCCTTGATAAATGGTGACCCCTATGTAAAAAAAAACAAGCGGTGAGCTAGTTAATATATATTTCCAAAATAATAGATTCCTTGGATTATTTTCTACCTTCAATATGTTAGAATATGCAGTGCATTAATAATATTGTAGTGAGCTTTTTTTCCTTTACTTAAATATATATTAGATGTATTAGATTTATGTTGAGATATTTTGATGTTTGGTTTAGATAATTTTCATTAATAGCACAGCTTTTCTCTTATATATTTTTAGCCTTCTTCGAACATAACCAGCGTCCATTGTCAAGTGCGTAAATGAATAAAGAATTTCTAACTGAACCTTTTATTTTACCAGCATGGCATTTGTTTCTTATCGTACAGGCAGTAGCGAGTAGAAGTATGCTATATTCTTTAAGTATCGCTTTTCTTAAAGTGGGAACAATATTCCATAGCCCGAAACTAAGTACAAGTTGATATTTAAACGCTTGCTGTTCTGAGTTCTTATACTTATAAATATCGTACAGATTCGCATTAAATACACCTAAAAATAAATGTCCCCGGCTTACATCGGCCGAAATATTGTATATTTCTTGTATATGGAGGTATCATACATGTGCTAGTTTACCTTAAACTTGTAATATTTCGAAAATATCAGGAGGTTTTTTAATTAAAGAAACAATATTTTAGTTATTTTTATAGTAGTATAATGGCATTCATAATTTTGGAATTTCTTACCCCAATATCTGTTTCACACGATTGAAAGTAATTGCCTAACAATCTTTAAACAGGCATAACAATCCATAGATATTTTAAAGAAAAACTATGAATCACCTTTTGCAGTTCACTTGACCGTAAAAAAATGTTTCTTCGTACGTGCGATGTGTCCATAATTGTTCACATACAACCCGACTGACTTTGAAGCATAAGTAATTCTGAATCGTGTCCAATGTTTCGCTTTATCATTGACGCCGTGCTCTTGCCGATGACAAAGATAATTGGGACACTTTTAGCGTATTGTTCATTGTGTTTGCCCTGTCAGCCGTATAGCGGAAGAGAGAGAGAGAGAGAGAGATAAAGATAGAGAGGAGCCAATGTCACGTCGCAGAATCTGCTTGACCACCTTTCTGTATTTAGCGTTGACATTAACCCACGATACTATGGAAACAAAAGCAATGGATGTATTTCTTTTTCCTCCTCAGCCCGGTGGCTCAGTGGCTGCAATGTCAGACAATAGCAGCGTAGTATTTGTCTTAAACAAGGGAAAGTCAATTGATTCATTCATGTATCTTTTTTGAGAAGATGGCGATATAACTGTGTATAGAATAAGATACCCGAGGTTATTATTGAACAAAAAATTCGATTTTAGCACAAAAGATGATGCTATATAATCTATATCTCAGAACATTCGCACAATATTTGTTTTGAGTCTTATTTCTATTATATTATGATTTTCCAATTAATCCACAAACCATATTTAATCATCGATAAACTCCAGTAGAAATTAACCTTAAACATGCACCTCGTACTCATGCATGCCCCACCTGCATTTTTCATTAATAACTTGTGAATAACTACATTTTCCAATCTCACTCGTATTCTTAAGAGTGTAACTTACCGGCAGATACTTATCTTTGATACAAACTGAATTAATCCTAAATACCCATGAGTCGTAGAAATACCTGGATTGGAAACCAGGTGCGGGGCTAACCCTGTCGGTGTTGATAGACCCGTAGATCTGGTCAGGTCATCTATCTAAGTGAGGGAAAACTCCTATGTAAAATCTGAGTCAATGATCTCAAACGTCTTGACGCAAAACGGGGGAGGGAGGTCATCCTCATACCGATGACTCGATCACATCGCCGGCTTAAAAAACTAAACTGCTTATGGAATAGGTAGGCTCTTCCCATCGCCCGACTGCAATACTCCTTTGCCTATTAGTCAGGAATAGAGGTGCGATCACAGGGACATTAGAAAGGCTCGGTGCTTATACTTCTTTTTTATTTACTAGGCAATGACTGCTGTCCTCCACATCTGCCTAATTCCCTTCCCTTATATATGCAAACATGATTGAGCTGGGCTACACTTATCTGACAGGTTTGAGGGTATTGGTTTGGCAGTTTTACTTCCTGCTGTAGTCCGTCTGACAATACCGAACACCCCCACTCTTTTGTAGCTCTTAGAGCGGCTGCCCTAGTATCAATTGTATAATACAGGATGGCTGTAGTGCCATGTCACGCATGGAAATGCACCCTGCTCTTATCTCGCGTGTGCATTCCCAAGGCCGCATACTTGTGGATGAAAAGTCGGCTGATTGTCTACAGGAGTTGCAGGATGGTAGCACATCCGCTTTGTATAGCACCTAATCCTAAACTGAAAATATAAAATAAAATAAAATGGCAGCTAAATCAAAAATAACGATGAAACCAGACGCACATTCCTACAATTTCTCCTGTCTTATGCCTGTATTCACAAATATTCATGGACTCAGACATCCTTTAGACGATGTATATTCATATCTACTAGCAAACTCCCCGGATAACTTAGCGTTATTAAAACTAACTGCACTCATCAATCCTCTTTAACCACTTTAAAAGTTTGGTTATCTTCCACTTTGTCGTAAATACTCTGACAGGCACATGCACGGACTTGGAGTGTATATTCGTAACACCCTCATTATGACAAGTGAATTAAACTAAAATCAGATTATTACATTTCATGTGTCCAGACTCGTTAGCTACTTATATTTTCTTGATATCTCTCCCTCGACCCAGGACTGTACTCAATAAACCATACCTCTAGTAGCATTGATTTTACACTCTCCCTTGAGATTAGCGCCAAAATACATGTATTTTGATGACTAGTAATAGGTTTACTTTTTCTAACTAGACACAGCTCGTGACATCATTCATCACTTTTCTATATCCCATTTCTTGACACGGACAGTAACGCCTCCACCATTTCTATCTAGATCGGCTGTACCAGCAAGCCTCACTTCTGAACTTATTTCTGACAACAGTCCTGAGGATTGTGTACCAAATTCACATTACAGACGCGGAAATGCTGATCATGATGTGATAATGATAGACATCACCCTAAAATCTTTACTGCTACAAACTACAAAGTCCTACAATAAGGCTAATTGGGATGACATAAGAGACCACAGCAGAAATGCCTCATGGGGAAATATATTTCCTCTTCCTGTGGAAGAATGCGCAAATGAGATCACCGATTGGTTCAAAGCGGACGTTCTATAGCAAACCCAACTCTCCTCGATGGTTTAATTTTACTTGCGCAGCTGTCATTGCTCAAAGGCAACAGACAGACTGCAGATTTATTCGACATAAGTCCAGTACAAAAAGATACCGGTTTATAGAAGCTATAAGTATGCACATAATAAAGCAGGGGGAGGGAGGGAAGGAGAGTAGCGTTAGATATATCTATGGGTTTTGAACTTGTTTGCATAACAGGATATGTATTAGCATATAAGTTAGCATTACTTACACATGCCGGATATTTTAATAATAGAGATAAACTAACTGCTTGTCCGGTGTAAAATATAAACAGTTAATTAATTGAAGTACTATAAAAAACTTTATTCAAGCTAGAAAGTGACAGGGCTGTTCTGATTTCATTAATTTAAGCATTATTTAATATTTGATGAAGGGGCGTGTAGAATATTCTGTGAGTGATACTTCCTTCCTGGAGTTTGCTCTTTTTCGTGAGAAGTTGTAGTGTAATGCGTGGTCTATTTTAATGGCATAATCCTCAAAGATATTACTACACTACTTGCAAAGTGATGGAGTATGTTGCATTGTAACGATACCATTCTCCTAGGCATCATTTATTTTCGTTGGATTTCGTTACATAAATAAATTGCTATAATCAGCTTACCGGTAACCCGCTTAATTTATATGCTTGTAACAAAATATGTGACCTGTGTAGAAATATTAATGTTGATATAAGGTAATGACTGCGGAAATGGGGCTGTTTCATACGAAAGTTTATTTGTCCAAAAACTATCACGTGAAAATATCTTATCTCACGACCTCTTATACATGTTGTATTTTTCGTCAAGTAAGGTTGATGAAACGTAACATAATTAAACACGCTGCCGCGAAAGCCTAAACTTCTCGTAAACATTTTTGGTAGTACGAAGCTTAGAAATCGGTTGCAAATGATTGAATATAGTTGATTTGAAAAATTTTCCATATATATTTAGAAAACAGTATCTAAACATTTACTTACATATATTCAATATAGTTCCTAGTACAACGATTAATGGCATTCTAATCGTGTCAAATTGTCGATTTCTTTTCAAACGCATAAACGTATTAACGATGATATGCAAAACATGTTCATTTCTCTTAGTTCCCTTTACTAGATATTTACCTATGAAATTAATGAGCAGCCATTGACCAAGCAATAGCATGTAGTTTCTAGCAACATACTACGTACAGTTTATATATTTCTATTAAGCGATTAAATACGTCCCTCTATAAAAACATAACTGACAGTTGTATTCCTGGGGCTAAGGCCACGCAGCTTAGAATAGTTTATGCGCATGCGTAAATGGTGTCTTTCTGCCCAGAAACAATCGAATCAACTATGAACTTGACAGTTTGAATTGTTCAAAGGTTTCCTTTTGTCAATCTGTCTCTGCTTTACTCTTGGTCATTATCGACACAGCTGGCAATTAACCCGAGATAATCATTTTTCTCTTGCCGCAAGCATCGTTATTTTGCTCTGTTAGGCAGGAATTACCTTAATTAGAAACATATTACATGGACCTTGAAAACTCCTGATGCAAAAAGATATATCTTCAACATTATTTTCATTCTTATTTTGTACAAGGAATACGAATATTAATCAGAAAACATAGTTTACCTTCGATATTCTTATTAGGTAGAAGTTGATTAGAATTAAGAACTGTTATTGATGAGTTATACGGTATTATCTTCTTCGATTTTAACAATCTTCTGCCTTTATAAACTCAACTTAAATGTTTAAATGATATATTATGCCCATATAATACCGGTTAAAATACTTTTAAACTAAACCAAAGAAACTGAATACTGGTTGATATTAATTTATCTACTGATTGCTGATACCAGTCGTAAGCCTTTCAGAAAAATTGAGGATTTCTAATTAACTTGTTTCTACTCTATTGAACTTAATTTGCGCAGGTGTAAATTAAATAAAATGATATTTGGACGCATTCCGCATCGATGGTACGTACTCAATTGATAATCAGTTAATTTAGGAGTTAATCGTGTACATGTAAATATGTAAACATATACACACATACCAAACTTAATAAAAATAGATAATAGGAGGTTCTGAATCGATGAATGTATTAATATATGAGTATACTTCAATATTTTAGCAAATTTTATAACTTAGGGTGACCGATTAATCTATACAATTTCTGAAACTGGAATGATCGAAATATAACTAATAAGAAAATGTTCAATTTCGATAAATATAATATATTTGAATTATAACAGATGTACAGTGTTATAGTATGTTTAGATATTTTCATAAAACAATGAAAAACAGTTTTACTTGAGTATTTCGAATTTAAAATTAGGTAATATGTGAGGATTGCGCCTATTTAAAATTGTTATTGTAATTTAGTTTACTTACATTCAAACATTGACTTGTAAAATGACAGTAAAAACAAATTATTGCAGAAATACTATTCAATTTGCTCACGTGTACGTGTATATATATATATATACATATATATATATATATATATATATACATATATAGTGTGTGTGTGAGTGGATCTGTATGTATACGTGTAAGTATATGAATTGAAAACTTTTACGGAATAGCGCGAAAAAAATCCTATTAATATTGTGCTGCATACATGCAGGCGACCCAGCAGCCTCGATATGGTTTTATTAAATTCACCGGCGATCGTATTCACGCGAGCATTGTCGTGCAAGTATATGTATAAAAAGAAACTACTAAGAAAGGGTGTTTCATTTTACAACATGAGCAGACTAAATCTTGGATAGGATTTAGCGGTTGTTATTATATCTACATGTTTTTATTAACTAACTACCTTATAAGATTACAGTGTGTGTTCGGTCGTTCACGAATAGGCTCCTATATGGTTGACTATTTTAAAAAACTGATTACATATAATGATAGATGTATCGAGACACAGAAATGGGTATGTTTGATCTGGCAGAACGATGATGCATTAAAATTGTGGGGTCTGCATTCGCGCCTGGTCTACAAAATATGGAAATAAAAAAAATTAAAAGAACGTTTACAAGTGTTTTTGATATAGATGTACATAAGAATACTTTGATAAGTATGCTTGAACTTAAATAGGGATGGTATAATAAAATTGTGGGGTCTGCGTTCGCGCCTGGGCTCTATGGAATGGAAATAGACACAACTTTAATAAAGACTTTAATAAAGTATACTTTGATAATTATGTGTCAGTTTGAAGAAATATAGTATAATAAACTTCTGGCCAGTATACAGAGTGTGTCGTCTTTGTATCTATGTTGTTAGAGCCGATATATCCGTCGTCTAGAGTTGGAAGGGTTAAAACTGATCTTTGACAAAATCACTCGTTTGGATACGTGGATATCTCCAAATTATTTTAGGTGTGTTTATTATGTTTTTTTACGCTATAACTCTGTATATTAAAAGAAATCTACACCGGAAAACTGACTACTGAATCCATACAAATGTTTTGTTGCTATTTTGTATGCATCTGTTACTTTTCTACAGCAAATATTTTGTATTACACTTGGTTTCCTCCTTTCTTTTTTTCCACTCCAATTAGACCGACTTGGTATTTGACGTGACTATTTACTGCCTTCATAAAAAGATTTCTCACACCCTAATGGGTTCGCTTCTCTTATTTCTGTTCATATTTTCATTCTTTCTTCTTGGTTAGCTGACTTTTCCTTTCAAATGCGCAATGCATTAAACACATTGTTTGAACGATGAAAAACTAGTTTCTTTGAGAGAGGCGTAGATTTTTTCAGAATGTTAGATCTGAAGCTTTCCTAAAAAATTTTATTTAAAAATGCGGATAAAATATATCAGCTTAGTGCGATATTGTTTATTTACTTTAGAATGAATGCTGCTCTAAAAAAATTAGAATTAAAATTATTCTATTCATAATTCTAAAGGACAAACCATCAGATTTGACCGAATGCGCGCTCGTCACACATTTCATCAGAACCTTCATTTGTGTTTGATCGCCCTTTGAATGAAGACATATTATCCTTCCACGTGATGCTATTGGGCGGGATCTTGATCGCCCTGGCTTCGTTTAGACGGAAAATCGGAGAGACCTGACCTGGTCAATCAGGCGTTCACATCCTGTTCTATGACCCATAAGTCTTTGTCATACAATAATCCAGTATGAGCGTGACATGTGGAAATTCGACAGAATGAGAAGTGTAGTTAATCAAATTCTTGCAAAGCTGATGTTTCAGGATAGCGTAAACTAGCATTTTTATTTTATTTTTTTACAGAATGAACCGATATCCGTACCAAATATAAATTGATTCACATATCAGTTATGGTGCACATTATATTTTAATAATAAAACTGATTAAAAGAAGATGCATTAATAAGTGCTTATTAATACTTGAGCAGCAATATTGTACTACATCTTTATATCTATAAAAACAGATGTGTGTGCCACAGACTATTTCTGATTGGTTAATCCAATAAGCACATTTCCTAAAAAACTATAGTTCTTACGCTCTTAACTTTACCATAAAATATTTTGGTCTTATTTATTGTCCGTCTTGGACGGGTTTAATTTTTTTCTAACTTGGCATTTACAAATTACAAAAATACGAAACGTACACCAGACACCACAATCCAACCTCCGACTCAACGTCCGCCATTCTGGCGCTATCAGCACACACGTACACACAACAGGAAAGCAAACGCTGGACAGATTATTACTACTACTACTACTACTACCCGGCACATGCGCACACACGCACACACACTCTTTATAACATGTTCTTTTGAAGAGACGATTTTTTAAGCTGTTGACACACATGTTTTAAAAATCTAGCAAAAATTAATTTTCCTGAAATTTTTCAATATTTCAAAATAAATTATGCCGGCTGATAAAATTTGAAATCTTTTTTTTTAAGCTAGAAAGATAACATTTAAAAATACTTATATATATATATATATATATATATATATATATATATATATATATATATATATATGAAATTAAACTAAAAAAAACGCGCGGTCACTCGTGGTCTTTTAATTTCGGGTTTGTATTACTGTACACATAGATTCGAAAAATTGTCAAAAAACAAATATATAACAAATAAATGTTATCAAATGCAAGATCAGTTACTTGTCTGCCAAACTGGATATTTAAATTAACCACACGTGGTCTCAAAATGAATGACGACGCTCAAAGTGTATGCACATTTTGACTCCTCCCTTTACTTAAAAATTCACCAAAAATCAGGAAATTAACGAATTTTAATGAAAATTGCAGTATTTTTCAAATAATGATCGCAGAATATAATGAACTAATTACTTTTTACTTAACTCTTAGTGAAAATGTTTTATTTTGTTTAAACAAAAAATACCTTTACTAAATTTATGGTTTTCAGTAGTAAATAAAAAACGCAAGAATTTATTTTTGCTTCTTTTAAAGCATCGTAATTTGTAACAATAAAAAATAATTTTTACAGTAACATTACGAAAAAGCCCCTAAAGTCCGTATTAATGTATTCGATATAACTCGAAGAAAAATCAATTATCGGATACTATTCAGGAAATTAAAGATTCAATTAGATTCCTATTTCAGTCACCTAAATTATTTAGGATGAAATGAGTTTAGGAATTTATAGCCAAACCTAAATTTTTTTTTTTTGGTAAATATCCAGATACGCTACTACAGAACACCGACCACTCTAATTTGTTTTGGGAGGGGGGGAAATAAATATTTAACAAATAAATGTTATCAAAGGCAAGATAAGTTACTTTTCTGCCAAACTGGATATATTTTTCGTGTTTTTATTCAATGTAACATATTTATTCAGCTCGAAAAACATACAGTGTTTACCTATGTATTTGAAAATTCAAGATGACGTCTCAGACCCTCTTTAACACCGTAAGTTTAGAAAAAGGTGTTATAAATAAAAAAAACTATACAATATACGGGTTTGTATTACCGTACACATAGATTCGAAAAAGTTGTCAAAAAACAAATATATAACAAATAAATGTTATCAAAGGCAAGATAAGTTACTTTTCTACCAAACTGGATACATTTTTCGTGTTTTTATTCAATGTAACATATTTATTCAGCTCGAAAACCATACAGTGTTTACCGATGTATTGGAAAATTCAAGATGGCGCCTTACTCCCTCTTTATTACGGTAAGTATGGGAAAAGGTGTTATAAATAAAAAAAAACTAGAAAGAATACTATATAAAACCCGCCAAATATATGTCAAGCTATGTCACGGTAACATATATTGAGCGAGTTTTTAACAGTATTTTATCTGGTTTTTTATTTATAACACCTTTTCCCAAACTTACCGTGTTGAAGAGGGAGTCAGACGCCATCTTGAATTTTCCAATACATCGGTAAACACTGTATGGTTTTCTAGCTGAATAAACATGTTACATTGAATAAAAATACGCAAAAATATATCCAGTTTGGTTGAAAATAACTTATCTTGCCTTTGATAACATTTATTTGTTATATATTTGTTTTTTGACAACTTTTTCGAATCTATGTGTACAGTAATACAAACCCAACATTCATTTTGATTTAAAAAAAATTCATTTTGATTAAAAAATAGTTTAATTTTAATATTTGTTTATTGTCTTAACTCATCAAATGTTTTGCTTGTGTTCTGCTTCAAATATTCATAATCTTATATGCATAATTTTCATTTAATTATATTAAATAAACTTCAAGTTTACTACAAATCAAATCGTGTTCCTTCACTTTTTTAAAATGTAATTTATAAGTAATTAAAGAACGCATTATAATCTTTAAAATCTATAATACAACGAAATATTCAATTGCTTATAATACTTAAACAAACTTGTGTTTTTTTAATTATTTTTTTATTATTAATATTAGATGAGTTTCAGTATAAATCACCGTGTTCTTTCTTTATTTCTTTATTTTAATCCAATTATGAAGTTTTGTAACGCTGTCTGTAAAAATTACTGTTCATTATTGACAGTCTAAGAGTTCCACATATCTTGCTTGTTGGGACCTCGGCGATGACGTCATTTTTTCAGCTGGTCGGCCATCTTTATAACGAAGGCCACGCCACCATCTCCCCACCAAAAGGGGAAGCCTGGCATTTTCTCACCCGAAAGGGGAGAGCTTGGAAGTTTCTCCCCCAAAGGAGGGAGCCGGTGTGCCCCCCCAAGGGTGGGGGGGCGAATAGGCTAGGAGGAGGTAACTTTGGTATTATTATACAAACACCGTGACAGCGTTAGGGTTAGGGTTAGGGTTTAGGGTTAGGGTTTAGGGTTAGGGTTAGGGTTAGGGGTAATTCGCTGTCACGGTGTTTGTATAAATTTACCGTAACTTTTTTCTTGGTGGGGGGGGGGAGAAGCCTCCAGGCACCCTCCTCCCTGAAGGTGGGGGTTGGGATTATCTCTCCCTGAAGGGGAAGGCCGGCACCAAGCATGTAAATCCAGAGGGGTGACATTTTTTGTTACCCCTCGGAGTAATTATAAGATTCCTATGTGTTTAGGTCTGTGTGATACCTAAGAGTAATGATAGGATAAGGTATTTATTCAGGTTTTTTGTTTGTTGCAAGCATCATTTACAGATACAATTATAGGTGGATTAATTGATTGAAGATAGATTTTGTTGCTTTTTATGACATGTTGTCTGAGAATGAGCTAATAAATAGTATTTTATCGTTTGTTATATTCTGTCTATTTAGAATAAAGAGAACGTCTGCTTAAAGAAACTCATTGTGCATACAAGCTATTTCGAGTGGTCATCTTATTTTTTATTACTCACGGAATTAACGAATTCACGAACATAATCTCTTGCTCAGTTCCAGTTTGACATTTTAAATATTTAGTTATTATAAAGTTTTCTTTTTGAATTTTTAGTTTGTGTTTCGTCATGTTTGTCTCCTATGTTCCGTAAATATGTTCGTGGATAATGGTAGTATGGGTATATTTTCACATTAATTATTGATCTTTATAAGATTAGAGGTATGTGTCTGTATTACGAGATTTTCTGACCTTATTAAAACATCATTATCAGCGTTTAAACGCAGCTTCTCGTCTTATTTGACTATATAATTAATTCAACATTTCTTATTCATCACAAATGAGACATTTTTCCACAATTATGTAAGATGCTTCGGTGACGGGGCCCATATTTAATTGAGATCTAATTGAAGAAGTATGCAACAATATAGTTGTTAAGGCCACATAGAAATATTGCATATTTATAGAAACGGGAAACAGAAAGAAGATTCAAATAAGGAGCGATCCAGATGAATAATCTACTAATGTACATTTTCTGACATATGGGGCATTGCACAGAGGGATTAGTTGCAAATGATGTTAAACAAGGGCATTTTAGTTAAAACTGTTTAAATGCAGTAACCGACAAAATTCCGTGGAAGCATATATAAAATAACACACGGCTGTTACGACGATGGAGGCACTGGATATGTAGATACTCTGAGAGCTATTCACTTTAATACCTTTTTTTATACAAATATAGATGTCTAAAGTAGGTTGTCTCATAACAGTTCTTGTGTAGCAACAAGAAACCTCTACAGATGAATAGTTAGGTTATATATCTATATACCTGTGAAAGTGGCTGTCTGTCTGCCTCTCTGTGTACATATCCCTACACAATAACTCTGTCAATTTTCAGTCTACAGACTCGAAATTTGATATATAGGTTATTGAGATTTGGGAAATCTTAGTCGGTTTTCGGCCAGAAATATCGCTGTTAAGACGTTAAATATCAACGATTTGCCAATTGAGAACTCTACCAAACTCCTCCAATAATTCTGGGCATAAACACTTGAAATTTTAAATATAGGTTTCTTGGACATGGCTCTAAATTAATAAATTGATTTGAGCCCAAAACAATACACTTTAAGAGGCCATAATAGAGGCTAAAGTTTAAAAATATTTGGCTGCTTCGGTCTCTACCAAATAACTCGGACAATTTCTGGTCTAAACATTTGAAATTTTACATAAAAGTTATTCAGAGATAAGGCAAGCTTTTTAATCGGTTTGGGTCGAGAATTTGAGCAACCGATATATAAATGTATGTATTTTTGCATGTGTGCCTAAAACCTTCGACAGAGTCGACGGATTTTTACAAGATCAGTATCGTTTTTTTTTTTTTAATTTCAACCTTTCAGACGACAAATATCGAAAAAATTGGCTAAAAAAATTCACCTTCAACTGGGCAGTTTTCGGCAAGGGGGGTCGATTTTTCGCCGATACTTTCAAAAGTCCTACTCTCTTTTCGATTGTCTAGCCTTAATTAAAATCTGCGTCACTTCCGGTTTGGCGGTGGTCATAACATAACAAGCAACGACGTCAGGTTTTTCCCCATTGTTTCCTCCTTTGCGGTACGGGTTCGAGCCTGCTTTCCTACTACCACTTTTTTTTTTTTTTTTTTTTGCTCAACATACACCTCCAAACACCCGGGCAACGCCGGGCATCCATGTTAGTGTATATATAAAGGAATTCTAGTAGATGTTAAATTTGTAGCCGGGTAATGGGATTTCATCTTTTTATATGCGCTTTACAATAACTTTGTACTTCTTCTAATTAATATTATCTGTTACTATTGTATTGAGGTTTTAAGACCAGGCTCTCTGAATAGTGATCTGTCATGACAATTTGTGTTTGCAAAGAATCTCGAAAATGGTTAAAGTAATTTGCTATTGGTAGCATTCGATATAACTAACTGATCTCATTGTTCTACTACATAGAAGCAATTTATTAAGGGTTCAGCTACCTGACATTTACTTTATGCAAAAGAGTGGAAAATCTGGTAACAGCTTTATGTGAAAATTCAGATACCACCAATTTCTTGAAAATGTTACCAGTCTATATTAAACATTTTTTGTTTTTTTGATAAATTTCCTTTAAATCTAAGAATGGGACTGTATTTTCAAATAATTTTAGGGACATGAATGTTAGCATGACTTCAGTTTAAAATTGTAATTATGAATGGAAATTCGTACAGCAAATCTGTTTTTTATCGTTAATAAAATACTGAAAACTAATGTTGAAATTAATCCCTGGTGCATTTTATTATCCACTCGTATTTCTCACGCTTGCATGTAATGATGAGGATTTCGTATGTCTTTGTATGCTATTGAGGTTTCATTATTTGTATTGATATTTGAGAAGAATGTTATGTTTTTCTTAATTCACTCAAAATAAGGTCCGGTGCCACTTGGACATAACGCGCTACTATTTGCGACTAAATATAAACGGACATTATGTAGGATGTTTAGCAGTAAGAGATCTGCTCGTTTTACACTTGAAGTTCTGCATATACGTACAGTCAGTTTAGCAGAGAAGCTGGAAAAAATGCCAGGGTCTTGTATTTCGCGGGTAGTAACTATTTGAGTGGGCTTTCCGGCATCTATGGATATCTACGCTGTCTCCGTAGTATTTCCTTGCTTATTGGGGTTATTTACCCCGAGAGGGTAGAAGTTCTAGAAGTTCGTCACTGACACTTCTATTAAAATACTTGTAAAACAAGTGCAATTATGTAATATCTCGATGATGGGAGGGGAGGTGAGTTTGGTTGATCGTGTGAACCATTAAGTTAGACTATTTTCTGACCTTGTCTAAGCATTATATATTTGGCATATACAACAGCAATACTCTGAGCATTGGCTAATGGTGGCTTTTAATACATACAAGGACTCAAGTTTGCCCAGCAAATCGTCATTTTTTCATTTATCTTCTAATTGAACTTACTAAGGGAGATAAAAAAAACTTTCAGAGAATACCGGAAAAATATCCAGTAAGCAAAACGTTGTTTAGTAAATCGTACTTTTTTGCATTTCTTTTCATTTCCATGCACCAAAGCTGGATATACATATAACTAAAACATCAGCTGCGAAATAAGCTTCATTTCGGTACCTTACTTGCCTGGGTGGATTGCCTGTAGGCTGAGATAAACCGCGTCACACACACACACAGACATTATGACAATTTATAATTAGATTACTAAAATTGTAATATGGAACAGCCTTATTTTAAACAAATTGTTTGAGCATTCATCCATAGTCAAAATGTGAAACAAAACAGGAAATAGATTGTATTTACAAATATAGATATCAGCCATACAGAACACACCATTATACATTTTATAACGATATAATGAGCCTATTCATAGCCGTTGTAGTATAGAACTGCTCCTTCAACATTCAGATGCTAAAATACCAACTTATACTCGCCATGTACCACGGAGTATCAAACATAAATATAGTTTAATGTGAAGCCCATAATGTTTATTGAAGAAACTGTTTAATACAACATTTTTAAAAATATTACTAATACCTTAAACAAAACAAATGCCTATAAACTTGAATATCAATGTTAAATTATTCAACCAATTTGATATACATCTTGAATATATGACATAAATATTACAACTTAAAAGTATACCAAAGTCTTAAAATCTAACAATAGAATAGGTTATGAATAGGGCTAGGACAACATCATATTATTTTCATCACTTTGACTCTTGAGTGTGTATCGGTTGGTATCTTATACGTTTTTTATACAGAGAGATGTCGTTCACGGTTGATTAACTGTGCCTAACTGTGTCGGATATAATCCTGAGACTCAAACCAATGGCAAGAATATCCTATTGTCATCGCCCTAGTTATGAATAATCAAATAAACCATGCTGAAAACCATTGTCCACATAAGAAAAATGGTAAAAATTACACGAATAAGAAAGGCTTGACAAGAGATGACCTTATCATATGATTGTACATACTAAGAGGAATGACGACGTTAAATTTATCCAGTTATTTGTATTAAATGTATGAGTGATAAGGAAGTGTTGCATACTCTGTTGCCTATGGTACTAGCATATTTAATAGGAACACAATAAACAAACTGGTATTTTTCTATCATGCAGCACACCAATATTCAACAAATTATAAGAGTAATATTAAAAAAATAACTTCTTCATGGAAAAAACATTATCAAGCCCATTTTACTATACAAACGGAAGGAGTGTCTGTAAAGTGGTAGATCCTCTTACATGGTTGTTATTCCGAGGAGGTTGTTTATTGTTTTCTACTTCATTTGTATCCTCCATATTTGTTTCAGCAAATCCAAGTGATGTTTACGCATTCAAGAGAAGCAGATTACGTATGCATATACGAAATAATTGTGATTATTTACGATTAGCAATAGATAATTAATGCGGAACCGGATATATAAATTGTCGGCCCATTCGTAATATGAAAAAAAAATGCCTTTTTCCTCGCTGGGGATTTTATACTGATCATTATTTTAACGAAATAAGTATGGATTTCATTGAATTATTGATATGTAAGCGCAGCTGGAATGTAAATTGATAGTTTGTTTCTTTTGAAGAATGTGAAATTGATAAGTCTTTCTCCGGGAAATATGTTCATTAATGAATTAAATTTCTTAGAAACAGAATGATAAAATATTGAAATAATTGTCTTCGGGTAGATATATTCTCTATCCATGCCTTTTTTCCTTCTAAGATTGGTTTGTTTGACTTCCTAATATATTCATATATTACCGTACTAAGTGTATGTTAGTTTTCCCTCAAACGTTCGACTATAATTTAATAGCACAAAACAAAAACAAAATATTTAATTCTAGAGCGAAGATAAGTTTTAACAGAATATGTTATTGTTTTAATCATTCGTAATGTGGAATCAATTGAGAAAATCGCTTCGTGTATTTATCTCGCTCAGTCTCATTCTATGTTGATACAACCACTCATTTCTGATATTTATATTAATATTGATTCTTTTCTTTAGTGCCGTCAACTAATTAGCATATATATCCGTATATACAGGTACTGGATATGACCTAAAACTATATCCGATGGTGAGCCCCACCTTGCGGGCCTTGGGGAGTGTGGAGCCACCCTTTAATTGTCATTGCTCCCAGGTCCACTCTTACCCGGAGTGGTAGTACCTGTTAGGGTCCCAACTATGGGTTAAATAGAATCCGACTTAAAAAACAAACATACTCCATTAAAAATCGTTACTCAAAATAACTAGATTCGGCATTAAATTAACTGAAACAGGTTGATATGCCGTAAAACAAAAACAACCAACCAACCGTATATACCACTAATCTGTATTTAAATAGGCAAGCAAAAATGTGTTTCTTTTATTCTATACTAGCGGGGGTACCCGGCGTTGCCCGAGTGTTTGTTTCCGGGACGGGGGGGGTAAAAATGTTATGGTAGGTAAGTAGGAAGGATCAAACCCGGAGTCATGAGTAAAAGTAAGAAAATAAAGTGTGAAAAAAAAAACATCTTTAACGTTAACAGTTCGGCCACCAAGAAAAGTCCATTCCAGTTGTTTAGGGAAAAAAACGACTACGGTAAGTCGGCGCGAACGTGAAAATATAATGTGAATTGTCCAGCACGCTAACCACTACGCCACAGAGCACTGCAGCTTAGTTTAGTGATTTTAAATAACTTCACATGAAAGAACTATGAAATATCTTGATTTTTAATCCTATTAATGTCAAAATCATACGGGAAAAAATGAGTGCATTTTATTTATATAGATAGATATATAGATAGATAGAAGAGAAGATGAAGAATAGATATTCATCTATAATAGTAAAAGATTTTTGTGGCTTGATAATTTGGATTATTCCAAAATATAACCTAGTCCGCATAGACCAGCTGCGTGATAAGCGTAGTATCATGTAAATAGTTCAGTTCTAAGTGATTCTCTCCAGTGGATAAACTTTCACTTTTGTATGCGGTGATGCAAGTAATGCAATCAAGTATTGCATGTGAGTCTACCAGATCACAATTGATACACCAAGGACATGCGACCCCCGTAGATTAGTTTTCTGTTCGATATTTCGTATAAATTACGGCGTTCGACAGATTCCAGAGTTTGGCAAGAATCACCTGAATATGGTCAAACCCTTCATCGCGAGAAACGTTGTCGAAATAAGACTCAATGATAGAATAATTGTTCGAAACATACAAATTATAGAAAGTGTTATTTTTATTTATGCAACTATAAGCTCTCTTAGATATAGCAGTGTAAGAAATTCTGAATGAAATAAAAGTTAGAATAATAGAAATAGTGAGCCTACCCCAAGTGTGCGAGTAGTATTAGGAAATGTCCGACTTGTTTAATGTTCGATTTTCTATGAAAAAACATTACCATGATGAGACGAAAATGCAAACAACTTCACATGTCCAGACTTCTTTAAAATAAATGTATGCAATAACGTTTCCCTTAGCAAGCAGAATTTTATAATATATTAAAACAAAGTTAAAAAAATTGCTTCCATTCCGTCATATAAAATGCGTACTGATTTAATGAAGCATATTAAGTCATCTAAAATTAGCATATGTCAATCATTTAGCCAATAGGTGGCGCTGTAGGTGCTACGTCATCGTTCTCCATAAAAAAGGACGGCATATAAAAGATGGCTTCTTTTGTAAATATGTATTCATATCCTTTTTTTTAAAATATTTTATGGAATTTACTTTTTCTTTGGATTTCTGATGTTTTCTGGATTGAATATTCGTTTTTCAGAAAAGAATCTATTTGAATATGGAAATATTTGACAATATATGGAATAATGTTGGATAGTATGGGTTTTTTTATAATCATAATAGAGACGATATTCTGATTTTAAAGTTAAACGCCTCGTAACATACTGAATCCGGAATATGTTTAAGATCTATTATAAATTAAATTTCCGCGACAAAAATAAAAGTAAGTTTTCAATTCACTTAAAGGCGATTGAAAATTTATCAACTGAAATGTATTTCTTGATTTCTGTATGCAAATTAAGTATAAGCATATCCTGTTCATTTTTTTAAGATTTTTTTCTTTATTCTTGTCCTCGTTTTTGTGATTGCTAAACAAATTGAGATTATGCAAGACGCCATAGCTATATGTATGTATACTTATGCAAATTAGTTATCTTTAAATTCAAATATATGTACTTGCAGACCTAAACGTATTTTTCAATCGACAAGGCTATCTGTAATTCTTACATTGTTTTTGACGTAATTTAATTGGTACTGATTTATTTATTAAACCTTGTAGCCTTTGTGGGAATAAGAATTTCGAGGTGTATTATATCCAATGTGACCCGGATATAAGAGCCTTCTTCTCAGGTCCGTTAAACTCTCCTACTTTCGGGATACTGTACATTAACACAGGCTGTAATTTAGAACCAGATACAATCTGTTTTATATCTGTGTTCTTATTCTCGGGTTACACTATATATATATATATATATATATATATATATATATATATATATATATATATATATATATATAATACAGGGACACGTTCCATCGTGTATCATTCATCTGCGTTGCTGAAACTAACGAGATTCGAAATCCAGACTCTAATCCAAAAGCCTAACTACGTAATCAACCTCTGCTTGCGACTGTTGAATATACTGTGTTTATGCCGACCTAATTTAGTTGTTAATTTTTGTTTGGGATACTTTGGAATAAATTAAATTAATTGTCCGAAAGTAAATATTTCCTATTATTCCAAGAAAACTTATCACGCATTAACTTTAAGTAAAATGTTCTTTCGTATAAAAAACAAAGGGCAAATATAGTGTGTGTGTGTACAGAATAATAAAATTAATGGAGGATAATTAAGCATATTTTAAGAAATATACGTAAAAATACGCACATTGTATCTTTTAATGATGTATTCATCTCTACGCTCATCTAATATCGTTTTTATATTGATTTTTCCTCTACCTATGTAACTTTCCTATTTTGATGTCTTTTGATGCCTTTAGTTATGTCTGTTTGTTTATCTCTAGTCTTTACTGCTGTTTCGGATACTATATACAGACAAACACGGCGCCCGGCGTTGCGCGGTCGAGAAATATGTTTAAATGTGATATTGTAATGCATTCACATTTTTATTAGTAATGAGGCAATTAATTGGTTATGTGCTACCCAATTATTATTATAGTAATAATTAAAAAAATAAAAAATAGCTTCGGTACCATCATCTGGAATCAAAGACAAAACGTTCAGCGCTTCAGACTACCGTTTTTTAGCACTTCACCTTTCGTCGTGACCATCTAAGCTACGTTAGATAGGAAAATGGCTCCCAATTAAGCGAGTTCAAGCTAAAACTGAATAATTAGGCATGCTCAGAATTTAATCGATTTACTCCTGTAAACTATTTTGTTTATAATGTTGGCTCTTTAGTAGCAATATTTACCGACTAAAAATTAAATAAAAATGTGCTACAGGTCAAAATACACTATATTAAATTTGAACTCTTTACCAAATATTAAGGAGTTTGGAAACTTTTCGCACACACTTCGACCAGATCACTTTTATAAAATATATTAAACAATACTTCAGTGTGCTAGAACATTTCATCTTAAATTATGTAGAAAGTATGGATATAATTCAGTGCAACAGTGAAAATAGTCATTTAATGTGAAACTATTAAATTAGTATTTAACCCTTTTTAAAAAAAGAAATATGCATGTAGTCGATCGCATATACATAGCTGAGTATAATAAGTTCTTTTTAATATAATAAATAAAAAGTATTGGGCTTTTAATATCAGCATCAGAATATGAGAAAAATGATTAGTCTATAATATAAATATCACTAAAAAATTTAAAAAATGTATGTTCAAATGTATGCGTGTATGTTTGTCTGCCTAAAACTTTCGAGGGAGGCGACAGTTTCACAAAAATTGGTACCGTGTTGAAGCTCGACCCTGCGAACGAAAAATATCGAAAACTTGGCTAAAAACATTAATTCCTTCACCCTCAACTCGGCACTTTTCTTCAGGGGCGAAGCTGCTTTTTTCGCCTATATTTTCGAAAGTCATCCCCTCCTTTGATTGACTAGTCTTAATTTAAACACTCGTCACTTCCGGTTTGCAGATGGACAGAAACGGCACATTCTTTTCCTTCTTCTCGGTATGGGCTCGAGCCTGCCTGTCTACCACGACTTTTTGGAGGAGGTGGTGAACACACACCTCCAAACAGCCGGGAAACGCCGGGCACCCAGGCTAGTAGATAATACACCTTTCTTTGTGGGCTAATGTCCTTATGCTAGTGTTTTTGTATAAATATACATTTTTTTCTCTAAGACTGGCATGTATTTTACTGTGAATTGCCATTCTTTACTTCTTCATACGTGTGTGTTTGTATATATATATATATATATATATATATATATATATATATATATATATATATATGTGTATATATATATGTGTATATATATATATGTGTATATATATATATGTGTATATATATATATGTGTATATATATATATGTGTATATATATATATGTGTATATATATATGTGTATATATATATATGTGTATATATATATGTGTATATATATATGTGTATATATATATATGTGTATATATATATATGTGTATATATATATGTGTATATATATATATGTGTATATATATATATGTGTATATATATATATATATATATATATATATATATATATATATATATATATATATATATATATATATATATATATATTCAATTTCAGGAAGCTCTTTTATCTTCGTCCACTCTTGCAAAAACATAAAAATAAATCGAACTAAATATGCTCCAACCTTATTCAAATTCTGCCTTACAGTTATCTTACAATTTTTATACACGCACATACACAGAACATACTTTATCTAAATATATTATGCATTTCATGTTCTGCAAACTTCGAGATTTGCAGTTGTTGTGTTTATAGTTTATAATTTAATCTTATTAGTCTTCATAATGTTTGAAGCAGTAAAACTTTCTGTGATGTGATGGCTATAAAATGATATCCCATAAGTTTCAGTTGACAGTGTAAACATAAGGTTTACTTATCGCCTCAGATAATTGTCGATTAATTTATTTGGCAGAGTTGTTGGCGAAAGTCTTGACACTCTTCCAAGTAATAAACAAAAGCATCTCTACTTTGATTGCTCTCCAATCCTCTTAACAACGTCTTCCAAATTACAATCCGACGAATAAGAGGTGAAGGGGTTTTCCTGAAAGACTATCATATACGGCTGATTATTTTAGTATTCGGTATATTTTTAGATGCATCCTTCACTCTCTTAATCCTTTTTCGCTTGTTGGAATGTCATGCTTTCTTACATTGAGATTTTATCGGTAAACATAGATTAAATTTCTGTTAGTGCATCTTTGAACACCTTAATTTCATATTAAATCTAACAATTTGGATTTGAAAACAAACGATTTTGGAATTCACAAAATTTATTGAAACATTAATATGGGGTTAGATAATTTAACCGAAAGTTTCTAAGAAACGCACTTGAAATTCCTTGTGTAATATTATTCATATTATTTTAATTCTTCGGTTCTCATCTTGATAATCATTTTCACAAGGTTCCTTCTTTACTTGTATCTTGTCAAACTCGGCAATCCGGACAAAATTTCGTATGGAACCCTATATTTACTTTATGGTGATACTATTCCTAACGTGTCGTTTCCATTAGCTTTGGCTGAATAGAGACGGTAAATAATTCGCAATGGTATTTTTCCGTCGCCCACACTGAGAATTGAACCGTCAAACCACAGGAAGCTGTAAGTTTTACAATTGATTTTTCTAAACACTCAAACCACTGCATCACGGGTCCTCGCGTTAATTTCTCGTACGAATATTCCGATCTTTAAAAGTATTTTATTTCTAGTTGTAAATACCAATATTTATTACGAATTGTTATTCCCCTATCGATTTTCGACTGGACAAGTTCGATGTATCTTCTGCGGACCTTCAGACTAAGAAGCTCTGCAGGCTAGGATATTGTAATTCGGATTAATATGTGTTTTCCATTGCTTTGTTAAACCCAAACAAGCTCCAAGTGCTTAAATATTAGTGTTGCCGTTGCTGGCATTATCGTTGTTCTTGGTTATAAGCTGGACCATGACAACATTATATTCTCTTAATTGTTACGACGCTCAAGTATATACTCGACACAGTTTATCAACCGAGAATCACATTATTCTATACAAAAACATAAGATATCAACGGATAAATAATCAAGGGTATAAACAATGGAAATAATATGCTGTTGTCCTAGCTCTAATCAGACCATTCGATTAAGTAATAAAAAACTGTTTAACATTATTCATTATAAACATATCGTGTCCAAAAAGTCACTTTTGAACTTAAATAGATGCTTCGTTTATGATATCTTTTCGTAATTTTAGCACGATCTGACAAAGACAGTTGGATTTTTTTTTTTAAATTCAACATTTAAACAATCTTTATTAAAAAGAAATAATGTATTTTAAATTTTGCTCATTTTCAGAGTCACATATTTGTGTTCTTTCAATCAGGGATAGCAGTATCTCTGGATTGCGATTTAACTCCCTTAGTTAGTTCCTGATGTTTTCTTTGAATTCTTGCAGGGTTGGTATTTTTTTTTTTTACCATAGACTCATTTTTTTAGATACACCAACAAGAAAAGATTGCGTTTATAAAATCTAGGTAACGTGGATAAGCTCTTTGAGTCAAAACAATTGACCCTTGATTTTTGTAAAATAATTTCCCAACTTGCGTACGTTATTCAAATCTATACTTATCTATATGTCAATATGGTGCCGTGTGTGTTATTTATTTTGGGTATGACGCTTGCATCAAAGAGATTATCGTTTCATTGTTATGGACATTATTTCATACAGATATTTTTGTAATTTTGAAATCGCAACTTTATAATATATAAAACTCGAACATTAAATCTATAATTTGTACGAAATTTGCAAAATTAAAATATCATATTTAAGCGTACTTTATGAATGGGATATGACAGGTGTCCCTGCTTTCTGTGATAAATACTTATGCAATTTTAACAAAAATACTACAATATTATTAGAGCGTCTCCATTTACACTGAACATCTACATAATGCCAACAGCAATACATTACATATAAACGAGCCCCCTGTGAAATTTTCACAAGTCTCCTTAGTACATAATTAAGTTTCTAACTATATGTAAAATATCTGAAATAGAGAAAAATATTCATTAATGGTAAAATGACAAAGATTTTCAACGCTTTTAGTGACATTTTGGACAACCTATATTTACTTTACATACGCATACAAAAAGCGTATAGATTCATGGACCAACATCTTTTAGCCTCGAATCGCTTTGTTGCTGACTCTTACTTTGGACCGCGATAGGTTCATCCCTAGCCTTCCAGGATACGTGCCAGACTGCAAATGGCATGCCAAATTTCAAGGAGATTGCCTTATTTGCTGCAGCTTTAAAGCAAGCTCACTTTTTTTACCGAGTCAGACACAAACCTTCATAATGTCATTAAGACGCGTGAACTGTAAAATGACGGCTTCGCTCAGGTCCTGCCAAGCAAGCTGCATGCAATAGTCAGACTGTCGATAATTAATCAAACAATTTTGTTAAAAAATTAGAAAACTTAAAAATTGCATTAGAAAGAAATAAGGAACATTATGTTTTTACTGAACCTTATTCAATACTATCTGTACCCGGCCACGCGTGAGTGTGGTTCAGTTTGTTTAAATTGAACACATTCCTCAAGAAAAATTGCATTTTGTATTGTTTATTAATTTTCATATTTTCTGCAATTTTTTCCGCAAAAAAGATTGTTTTTTTGCAGGAAAACATGCATTTTTATTTTTTAAAAGGAAATTAGCAGTAAACGTTTCTTTTTGCAAACGGAATTTTTATTATAAAAAGAAAAGATGAATGCTTTATATGAACACTGTAAATAGTAGGTAAAAGTAGAGGAAAGTTTGTTTTTTTTCAGGAGAATGTACAAATTAATTTTTTGTCAACAGATTGTGGGAAAATAAACAGAAAAATACTCCCATCATTAATTAATTAATGAATTAATTATGCAAAAAAATATTAAGTGGATTTAGTGTTTCAACATTTAAACAACGCTCGGTTGAATCCGATGGAATGAAATGAAATCGGGGGGGGGGAATTTTGCATGAGTGCCATTCTGTTTAATTTCGTCTTGTATTCAATTTTTAAAGTGGGCTACCAGCGATTGCAAAGTAGCAAATGTAACGAAAATGCGCGAAATTCAGCACTAAAATAATTTTGATAAGTGCTCAGCTTCTAATAAAAATCATAATAAATCAATCCCACTTATTTGTTCGGTTGTTGTAAAAGTGGAAGGGAAATTTAAATTTCGCCCCGTTGTAACTTTTTTATTAACCCAAAATTGAAAGTGTAGAACGATTGCCGTTAAAACAAAAAATAACTAACTAACTAAATAAATAAGAAAACAAATCACTTCTCAGTTGAAAAAAAAAACAGTAATTTAAAATAATTTGTTGTTGACGTTTCGAAGTTGTTTTAATTCAAAATAACGTTTTCAATTATTTATTTGTTGGAATAAAAAAAAGAAAACTATTTTATAAAAATTTAATGTTGCTTCCATTACCAAATTGTTTTATTAAATTTTTAAATGTTATATCCAAACTTTTCAATGATTATTTCTCTAATTATATAGCTGCTTTAATTTCCAAAAAATTTCCTAATATTTATTTGTCGGAGAAAAAAAAACTATTTTATAAAACTCCGATGTTGCTTTCCTTACGAAATTGTTGTATTAAAAGTCTTTTTTTACGCAAATTTTTCACTAAATGCTTTTCCAATTATATTTTGATAAATTCTTATACAATAAATGTTTTGGGTTTGGTTTGTTTATCAAATGGCGATCGCCCATATTAAACCCTGATGAATATGTCATGTGAGTGTCTGTTTTTAATAAGCAAAAATGTTCTATGTAAAACTTTTCCGTTCTCATTAATGACAGCGAAACATTTCCAATTAAACTGGTCTCGGAATAGACACCGTAACTGTTAAGAAATGCTTTCGGAATAGACAACCCGTAACGCTGTCAGCACATCCGGAAACCTATCAAAGTTGACTTGTGAAATCTGAACGATGGTTTTAGCGTTATGTAATAATGTACCGACATATCATTCTATGCCGAAATTTCTAAGCTCCTTTCACACTAATTAATTTAGGTGACTTAAATAGGAATTTGAAGATTCAGGACCAAACGAAATTTCCTCCGGGGAAGAAAGTTTGTACACGCGAGGGAAACAGCGTGATGAGAATTTTTTTTCAGTGCGAGGTTACCAATTCAGTTATTTTTTTAAGTTAAGTAAATGCAATGTACAAATCCATTTCGAGATAAATCGTAGTATTCTTTGTATAATTCAAAGATAATTAGTAAAGTCAACTCATAGTCTAATGCAGTAAATATTACCAAAAAGCAAACGCCTTGTTTGTGCTAAAAATAGCGTCAGTAGTGAAATTCATTTTGGTATGAGTTATATCGTAACGATGTTTACAACCCCAATGTAATCTGAAAAATGGGAACATGAAACGAAACGAAAACATACAAAACGCAGTAAACCGTAACGTCGGTGGTTAGAAATGCGTTGTTTACATTTTTAAATGTAGTAATTCTCGATGTGATTCGGTAAATATGTTGAAGCACACCTAAACTGATTTGTTACTAATCGATATTGATTTTTTTCGTAATCGATGTAAGTGAAAAATTGGCATCTTACATTTTGTAACGCGTTAACCGGAAAATTAATACGTAAATCAGTAATCGGAAAAAAAGTAAACAGAAAGAGAACGAAATAAATAAGCAATGTATAATAATGTGTCGCGCGTTTCACGTAGTAGGAAGCATTTCAGCTTTTGTAAGTACAAAACCCGTAACCGGCGTGCGTTTGTATTAGTTCCCCGTGAACGACGAAGCGGCGGCGTAAATGGGGAGCAGGGAGGGGGCAAATTAAATGGAAAGAAAACATTTTACCACTTCCATTGATTCTTACAGGTTTTGGCAGTGAACTCTCACCAGAAAAAATATAGAAATGTACGATTATCCAGCAAGTGTAGAGGTAATAGGCTTATAGCACACCTCAGATAATATGCTGCAGTTTGTGGATAATATAATGTCTTGAGTTCTAATCCTATAAAGGTCAAACTCAGAGGGGAAAATGGCTTCATTTGATTTATGTAGATGGAATGTTTATATAGATAGATAGAAGATAGAATAGATAGATAGAAGATAGAAGGAAAATAGATAAATAGAAGATACAAGGAAGATAGATAGATAGAATAAAGATAGATAGATAGAAGGAAGATAGATAGATATAAGAGAAGATAGGAAACTAGATAGAAGATGGCTTCATTTTATTTTTATAGATAGAAGATAGTGATAGATAGATAGATAGAATAGTAGAGGAAAATGACTTCCTTTTATTTATATAAAAGATAGATAGAAAAGATAGAAGAGAGATAGAAGATCGAAGAAAAATGACTTTATTTCATTTATATAGAAGAATAGATAGAAGATAAAAGACAGATAGGTAGAGCAGAAGATAAAGAAGAGTAATAAAAGAATTCGAAGCAGAAACGTTGTTTTTGTATGCGTTAAAAATAATTAAACACTTCGTTATTTCATGAATTTTCAAGCCTAAATTACGTTCATTATTTACTTATTTATTCAACAAGAACGGAAAGAACTGAACAAGATTCGAATTATGTAAGAGATAAACTTTATTCAATATAGAAAATATTTATGTGTGTAACATTACGTAAGGATGAAACATAAAACAATCAATTGTTGCAGAACATGAAATTTGACATCAGACAATAAACAAGTATTAAACAATAAATATATTTTTTAAATGAATGGAACAATAAATTTATTTTAATCAAACAAACAATATCTATCAGGAAATCGACCAATTTCAATATTTTCAGTATTTATTTAGTAATACTCACGGAATATAATGAAACTATTATATCTGAAAACTTACTGAAACCTATTTTGTGTAAACTAAAACAACTTTACTAAATTTAGTTATAAATACTAAATAACGGCTCGTAACATTTATTTTCCTTGGATTTTTTTTCATGAACATTACGGAAAAAAGGCGCTGAAGTCTGGCGTAAATTTTACATGTAATATTCTAATATTTTTGTTGCACACACGGACGTGTTTTTTGAGCAGTTTAATTATTTAACACATCAATCTATTTTTTTCTTTTTGTGATTAACTTAACTATTATCTTTCAAAAACAATGAAAGTAAATTAAATAAATTTATTATGATAAACACAGGGGCCCTTTTTTCGGTTGTTGCTCGTACATATTGTTTCGATTAGTCTGTTTACTGTAGTTATATATTTGAATTATTGGCATTTTTTCATTTGTTGGTTTCTATGCCAACTCCTCGAAAACAGATTTCTCATCTGACGTCATCTACTTCAGCTTGTTTTTCGGACACAGGACCATATTCGTAGAACAAAACTCAATAACAATTATGACTTGAGCACTAAGGATATCTTAATATTACAGAAACCCGTGGTCCTACGCCTCTCAAATTGGACTTGTTCTTACTACTATACAACTACAAACGTGTTTGCTGAAAGTGCTCGTGCTGTCACTTTTACTATTATTATTTTTTTTACAAAGGCATCACCACTCATCAAGACCCAGGGACCACTCGAGGATAAGGGTAAAATAGTGTACAGTAATCAATTGGGCAATATAGTAATTGTCAGTAATGGAAATTCAGTAAATTTGTTAACTTAAAGGGAACGGCTTATCAAGAACTTGTTTACATTGGACTTGAAGACAACCATATTGTAGTCAGCTGGAAAGAAGGAAAATGGAAGACAATTCCAGAGGCGTGCACTATTTGAAATATTTGTTCATGGAATCTACGTTTAGGTTTAGGCACAGATAAAGGGTGGGGGAATTATTGCTTGCGTTTTCAGCTAGATGAGTGTTATTTGTGAAAGTTTAGCAAGGGGGGCATAGATTGAAGCTCAGTCGAGCACTTGCCGTGAAAATAACGTAAAGCAAAGACAACTCGCTACTTCTGTTCCGTGAGAAAGAGGTTGCAGGGAAGAAACAAGGGCATATCCTATGAGGCTACAACGTCTATTTTGACCTCTATCAAGGCAGGATAAGTCCTTTCTAGCAGCTCCTGCTCAGATGTGGCAACAGTACATCATCGTTGGACGAACTTCTAAAATTGCATCAGCAGTGATCGATCTACTGGATCGAAAGAAGGATACACAATTTTTCCAACGGCTTTTGTAACAGATTTGATATACTTGTTCCATTTCAGATCAGGAGTAAAGGTCAAGCCAGAAGCTTGTCAAAACATGAGGTCTTCCCAAGACGAGAGCCATTAAGTTCAATTGATGCCAGATGGGGATCAGAGCATTTATGATGTAAAGATAGATGCTTGGTTTTAGATGCATTAAAAGTAACCAGCCACTCCTTTTTCCATTGTACCATGTGCTCAAGATCAGAGGAGAGAGAATCGGAGAGAACTTGGTCGTTTACGGTCTTAGATGTGCTACCATAGATGGTAATGTCATCAGCATAAATGTCAACGAATGATGTAAGGATGTGAGTTGGAAGATCATTAATGTAAATCTGGAAGAGGGCGGGCCCAGGATGGACCCCTGAGGGGCTCCAGTATTAATACTGTGAGCTTCTGATTTCTGCTCATCAACTACTACTTTTATGACCCTATCAGAGAGAAATGATTTGATACTTGAGAATAAATTTCCAGCAATACCATAGCTAGAGATCGTGTGAAGTAAACATTTGTCATACCCTATCAAAGCCTTTGGTAAGTCAAGAGCAATTGCCTTGGAAAGGTTGCCTCCGTCGAGAGATTCGCTAATCCTATGAGCACACTTGCTGTAGATCTAGCAGAACGGAAACCATATTCTGTGTCACTAAGACGTTCATTTTGCTGAGATGATTGAGTACTTCTCTATTAAACACATATTTCAGCAACTTGCTCATGACGCACAGGAGACTTATTGGCATTTACTGAGAGGGAGATGACCGATCACCTGAATTCTTAAATACAGGGAAAACTGATGAGGTTTTCCAGTGTGATGGGAAGCAATTCTCCTTAAGATAACGTTTAAACAGTTTTGTAAATATGGGCATTAGTTCTGGGTGAAGGTGTTGAGTACTATAATTTGAATACCGTCAGGGCCGATTGCTTTACTGGCATCAAGGTTATTTTTATTAGCTTGGCAACATCACGTATTTGTATATCACATAGCGTATTTTCTGATACAAGAGGAAATATTAGGGGTTGGCGGTCTTCGTAGCTAAGGGTTGAATTAGCTGCAAAGTTCTTGTCAAAGAGTTTGGCTTGTCTGATGCTGACGAGATTACCGCCGGTGTATTGATGATAGTTGGGATAGAGCACACGTTTCTGTTCAGGATTCTTTTTGGTATTTGCAAAAACTGGTGGGAACGCAGCCGCTGCTCAGCTACTTTGGACTTGACGGACTGAGCATACAAATCTTATTAAAAGAAGTGTTCATTGTACGATTATCTGCTGATCTTCATACTCATGGAAATCGCCCGCGAAAAGGTATGGCGAAAGTGGTAAACCACCATTAAGCGATAAGATATGTTTATTGAAAAATGGTATCACGCATCGTAAGCAAAGCAAACAATATCTGTGTTGCAATCAGATTTTCGGTAATGAATAACTGCTTTTGGAAAATATTATTTTCTTTTTTTTCCAATATATATATATATATATATATATATATATATATATATATATATATATATAACGTTGGGGGCGATTAACTGGAGTCAGGAATCAGGAAAATTGAAAATTTTATGGGTATCGAAATCGGCAGCGTAATCGGAAAAATTTGCGCATATTTTTGGATGCGAAAAAAAAACGAAACATTAATTTGTCTTTTCAATTTGATTTTGTTTAAAACAGGACCTTCCACTGCTAGTATTACTAACGGAATAACAATTTTTTATTAAATTTTTAATTACTAGTAAAGTTAAAATTGATAGATCACGCCACACAGCCAGAATATTTTTTTATGTTTAAGAAAATATCTGCACATTTAACACGTGTTTTTTTCCCTTTAATTTTTTACACTAATCGGGGGGGGGGAAATAACAACTTTACAGTAAAATAAGTGATCTATTAAGAATCAAAATCGGTAATAGTATCGGGATCGAATAATATATTTAAATCGTCACATCACTTATATATAAGGAAAGAAAAGCGTGCGCGTTTGTTTTACTTTCGACAATCTGGTGACTTTCCTATTATTTGTTCTTTTTAACTTCAGCTCCCGAATGATTCCTCTAGCTAATAGTGTGATTTCTCTTTTGTACGCTAACTGAATGCTTATCATTGGCTAGTTTTTAACCTTGGAATATCTTTAGCTGTTTAAATTAAATGGCTTCATACATAGTTTAAAGCGATTTTTATAAAAAAAAAATATCTGAGTTTATTTATGAAGAGTGGTTTAATTAATGATCAATTTGACTTATAACTCTTTTCTTTTCATTTAAACAAATATTTCTCCAGTGTAATATTATAAATACATCTCTTTTCGTTATATATTGATTTGTTTGATAATTAAAACACAATCTGAAGAAATTGTCTCCGATTTTCATTTTACACGCAGACTTGAACGAGAGTGGAGATAACATTTTTATTGTAATTTATAAATATATGTTAGTTGTTGTCCTATTTTTCCCACCAAATATCATCCATTTACCGATGTTTACGTGTCTGTCATTCTCATTTAATTAATTAAATTGAGTTTTAGGAAACCTGCAATAACAAATTTGATCGCAAGAAAGATGACAAATGAATAAATAAAAAGGCCTTGCTCCATCTACGTCGTCGACATAATGTATTTTTATTGATTTGATTATATTTAATTTATTGTTTAGGTTTGGCATTGCGTGAAATGTCACTAGCTGTTAATTTATTATAATTTACTTGTAACGCCGTTATGTGATTATAAGATGCGATTTGTCATATTAACATGTTTTAAGAGCTATGTCGGCTCGTTCATTCACGCGCAAGTCGGGCTGGTGATTTTAATTAAGATACGTCCAAGTATATTAATATGTGAGTCAAACATTTTTTTATGTTTACATTTGAAACATGAATTTCGTTGGTATGTGGCATTTCTTATATAATATTATTTCTATTATTGTATACCAATTACGTTTAAGTAGTAAATCTGTTATTTTGCGTACATTTAATTTAAAACTAGTAAGCCGCCTGGCATTACCCCGTCGTAAAATACGTTAAATACATTTTGATTAATGCAGTTTTCGCACGTCTTTATAATTTCAGTAGTTTAAAAAAAATTACTCGTGCGCCACCAATGAGTTTCGAAATGAAAAGATTTATTTTGTAAATTACTTTTTCCTTTGGCATCAATCACTGAGCTTTGAAAATGTTAGCAAGGATAACAATAAACATATTAACCAATAGCTATTACGTTATGCATGCATATTCGTAATTCAGTCATTTGACCTTCACTTTGCCAATTCTAGGTTTCATTTTAATTTTCACACTTTTCCGCCGATTTTCACCAGCTAAAACCCAAATATAAAGTTTTGCGTAGGTTTCAGTACCGCATATATTAATTTCACGGCTGTAGGCCATAAACTCACAGAATTTTCGTAGGTAAAATTTTTAAACAAATATATATATATATATATATATATCATAAAAACGAAAAATCTAATAGAGAATATTGTTTAAAAAATATGCAAATTAGCTAGGTTCGTTGCAGATGAATGCAATTCCTCTATTTATATAGAAAAATGTATTTTCTTTTTAAATGGAATAAAGATTTTTCATATGATTATCAGTACACAAAAAGTAAACAAATGCATAGAAGTATAGATTCTTTTTGCATTTTTCAATTATAATTGAATATCATTTTTTTATTAGGTGACACAACTAGGCTTGAAAAAAACATTGTTGTTGGCGTGTCACAATGTCTTTTGAAATAGCATTTTCCTGTCACAATTAGGTTTTCAATGCCATTCTATTTGGCGTATCACAATTAGGTTTGAATTAACATTATTCTTGAACTGTAACAAATACATTTTCCATGAAATTTTATTTTATATTACACCGTAAGCATTGGAAATATCTTTTTAGTATATCAGAAGTGTTTTTCTTTCTTCCATTAAATTTTACCACGGAAATATATTTTCAGCGCCGATGGAGGCATTTTAAAAATATCCGTTCTTGTTATCGATTCGCTTTTATCGATGCTACTGTCGCTTTCCATACTTTCTCTGGCTGGTGTTTTTGCGGCTATGTTTTATTGGCTGTCTTCCATCGGCTCAGGAGATGACAATCGACTCTGTTACTTGATGACTAAGGATGCTTGTTATTTTGTAATGAAGAAAAATGATTATATTTATGAACACGGAAGATTATAAAAGACGTGTAAAATAAAACGATTGTTTTATTTTACTTTTGAAATATGACGTTGATGGGATTTATGAAAATAAAAATGGCTGTGTCATCAGTTGTTGATAAATTTATTGAATCGGATGGAGGAAGAGACGATATAATTATATGGATGATACTGATACTACCGTGAACTGACGACACTGTGCGTCGTGTTCAGGTTCTTTCATATCCAACTTCAATTCAGAATGTTGGCACTCTTAATGCGATCTCAACTGCGAGTTTCTAAGAGCGGATTTTAAAACAATCAAAGAAGCCGAATCAAGAATTAAACAACCGCTAACTCGTCAATTTTTGCAAATTACATATGGTAATTTAAAAATACCACAAGTAACGTAATAAAAATAGGTTGCGAGATAGAATGATACTTATTCTACTTGCTGAATATTATAAGAATATTGACAAATATTACTGTTCTTATTCAATGGTATTTCACTGTTTCATATACTTTGTAAATATCGAGTTCATCAATCATTGGCAATCAAAAGGCTTGGATGTAAATAAAACCATACAAAATGTATTAATTTACGAGTCGGATATTACGATTAAAACGGATTACGTTTTTTATATCAATAAGACACAGATATAGATATGAGAGTACCTAATTTCCAAAGTATTTGTAACAGATCATTAGTAATTATTGCTTGTTATTAATTTAATGTAATATCATACGTGGAAAATGCAATAGTTTTTAAAATAACAGTAAAAAATCTAATGAATTAAATGACTAAGACTCTTAAATGATTATGTCCTGATTAAATTATCCAGAAACAGACTGAGCACAAAATTTATTTGTCTTGATCTATTGTTTTTCCCACTTATTACCCCTATTAACAAAACGGACTTATATATTTTATTATTTTTAAGTGGATAATTGCTTTAATCCCGTATGTGTGGCACAATGTGTCTTTAGATTGTTCTCTTTAAGTTAAGAAGAGAACATGGTGTCCTTCAAATCGCCCAGACATACCGAGTTCTTTTCATATTTTACTCAAACAAAGTGCATTGTTACGAGGACGTAAGGAGCTTCTGAGACTTAAAATCATTGCCTGTAGCGACATTAATAATAGGGAGATATGTAGCGATATGTGTTAAAAGTATCATTACAATCGTATATGCACTGACGAGAAAGCAGGAAACGGGGATGTAATTATAGTCTAGTATATCGTAAAAAGAAAATATTAGTGTAGAAAACACAGTAGAAGCAAATAAGTTCTATAGTGAAGGGGAGAGATTTTCTTGATCCTCAGTTTAGCCGGGCTATGTTCGGCCATGGATCACCGATGCTACGAGTTCGTCAAACTAGATTCGGTAAAGAGACGTGTAAATTAAGCAGGCTGTGTTAGGTTTGTTTAGCAATGAAAAACCTATTACATTTTGGTTTCAAGTATTTTAAGTTATATTTGCGAAGCAATACAGAACAAAAAAAAACAGCAGGTTTGTTTTGTTTATTAAAATTTGTTACGATTGATTATTTCGTAAAATGACAAGACTGCGCGTGCCGTACAAATTAGTTATAATTCCATATTTCAACTTGTCCTATATTTTTATCGGTTATGTTCACCTATTTGTAAGATTAAACTGCCGAATTAGCGAAATTGGCTTTAAACAAAGAATCTAGCAAACCTAGCCAAGAAAGTCATTTTCAAATATCATTATTCCGACATGCAGCAGTTTTTATCCAAAGGAAAATATCGGCCAAAATTTACACAAAAAGGGACCATTTGGACATATACAAGCAAAGATATCTTCCGCCAAGAGGTGCTGGACTGATGGAATAAATTAAATATCGCCTCTTCCATTGTGTTCTTATTATTTATATGAAGTAATTTGTACAATATTAATTTCTGGTATTTATAAGCATTTAGTAATTTATCTCTTTTGGTCACTTTTACACTTAAAGTACAATGGACACTATTTTATAGAAATTTTAAAATAAGATTTGTTGCGAGTTGTTTTTTTCTGTATAAATAAACTCGTATTGGTGCTATCTAAAAGATATCATCTTCATATAAACATTTGTTGATTTAATATATTTCTCATTTTGGGAAGTTAGTACAAATCTTGATAGTACATAATATCTTATGTTTCAATATTAGGTAAACGGCAGTAACTGGAAAATGGTCTTCTAATTGATTTAACCAGATATTGATAGATAAATCATCGCAAGATATAAAGAAAAGCAAACTTTATCGTGACCAAGCACACCTGTGTAAGATGTAGGCAAACGCAAATAAGATGATCTTCCAGTTAACAAAAATATCTTACGAATAAATGTTAGAAAATGAAGTCTAAGTACCTCTTCAACCAACTTGTAAAAGCTATTTTTGTTCAAACTTTTAAAGTGTTTTACGAACAAAAATAAGGTAGTGTTAAGATTGTCGAGTCCGAACACAAGAACTAAATCGTGATCCCAATCCAGCCGTGATCGAACTTACATATTGGTTCGGAAATCGAAAAATAAACAAAACACTTGACGAGAATTACGATTAGTGATATTTAATTAATTAGTTAAAACTGTAACATAGTGCGGACTATATACATGCAAAATGACGCCACTGTTTAAGAAAAGACAATAAAAAAGATAGGGGAAATTACGGGGAAAACATGGAGCACAAATGGAGATAATTTCTGAAATCCTGTAGAGGTATGAATAGCGTTCAAGATCAAAATTACGTGGGAAATGTCAAGGAAAAAACGAATTTAACTTTCTATTCTTATTCAGTTAACTGAAACATACAATGTGTTAGTTTTCCGACAAGGTTAAACTACCTGTATTTTTTTTAATTTTTCGATTATTGAGCGTTTATCAATGCTTAATTAGGTATCAAACAAGGCCTCCATTAATTTTTTGTATTTTTATGCTAACCTGGTAGACTACGCGTTGACTCTTTCTATTACAACACACTTTTAAAAAAGTTACACAGCAAAAATCTTATTCGAATATAAGAGTAATTAACTTGCCTTTGGTAACAATAAATTCGTTCTCTATTCTGCCGAATCACCGAAGATTATGATCGGTATTCAGTTCACATGTGCATCTCCTACTGCTGGATTCATCATATAAATCTCCGAGAATTTTCATTTAAATGAATGTCGCTCTATACAGAGTATTAAATCAGTAAGGATATGGAGGTAAATCAAAAAAATAAAGATCTACCATAATCTAAAAACAAAAGATATTTAGTAACCTCCAGATTCATCTTCTCTAATTATTCTCGTAGAAAGAAATAAAAGGCAATACAAAACATTGTTTATGTAATCCTGTTAAGAAAGACAATACATTAAAATCAATCGAATTACTCCAAAAAATGTCAATATTTGTTTTTTTTTTTTAATAAATCTCCGTGGAAAATCGTGATTTAAAAATTTAGTTTACATTTTATATCACGTAATCTAAATGTAGTAAAGGATAAACATATATACATTTATCACATAAAACACTAATGTGCACACAATAGTATTATACATAACGTAAAGTTATGTTTTCGAAAATTGAAACCTTATAAAAAAAGCATTTAAAAAGAATTAAATATTTCTAAAAAAATTCCCATTCTAAGATACATGATTAAAATTTAATTCTAGTGTATATAATTTTGTACAAAAATTAGCTCGAATATTAACGTATTCGCTTTCCTCTTTTTTATTTTAAATGTTCTTATTTAATTCTAGCTGGAGATGGGTCATCCTTTCAGATGCCAGACATTCATCCGCTCTCTCTTATATTCGAATCGAACGATCTTTTTTAGATGCTTACTCTTTATTAAAGTGTAATTGTTTGAACTTTTTTCTACTGTATATATCGGTTATATTTGCAAAGTATATTTTATTTTGTTATGAGTCTGGTTGCTTCTATAATTACTAAAACGATAGTAGGGTGCTTGTACCTCCATCTCGTCTCATATCTAAATATCAGGTTTAATTGCGCCGCTTTCCATGTTCGTAGTTTAATATTTATAATATAAAGTCAAGTTTTGGATTTTCCTTGAAGACTAAATATGAACAACAATATCACGATGCTATGCACGTAAACAACATGAAAGGTTGTGAATACTGATTTTTATATAATAGATTATGTCTCATAATTGATTGCATGTCTTCGCCTAGCCAACTAACCCTTTCGATATAGCGATCCAACGAGGCATGCCAAACGTGGAGAAGTGCGCCTATTGCCCCCTGGTGAAGGTTATGCTTTATTGACACGATGACAAACTGCCGTGCTATATTGTTATGGAATGTTTCTTTCCCGAGAGAATGGAAGGGTTTTCATCTGCAGGCTGGCACAACGGAATACAGTGTATCTTTTTAGCACCCTTCGCTGAATGTTTTTCTCCTATTGTGGGTGTCCCCCTAGCCTCCGATCTTTACTACCACACTACTCGGTAAGCTAGAAAGTATCCCGCACGCAATGCGTATCTGCTATATTTGTTGGCACGTGAAAAACTTGAAAAATCGCCCCTGGATGAAAAAACGTATTTACAAACGAAAAATAAAAAAAAGTTCGGGTTTCCAGTAAAAATTGGACGTGTTGCCTTAAGGAGAAGAGCGTACGAAAAATAAACGTGGTAGAAGTGTTTTTGTAATGTTGTTTAAAATTACTTATATAAACAAATTTAAATATAAACGTCGTCGATGATTGCTATATAAACATAGTACAGGGATTGACTTATCAATATTTATTATAGTTTCATCTCGATGAAAAAAATGAGTTCCATGTTCATCTATTGTCGATACATACTATTTTGTTTAGTTCATATTTGGTCGTAAACGGAACACAATTATTTAGATTACATAATATTTAAACATTTTTGTTAATGAATGTGAGATGGCGTCTGATAATTTTTTTCAGGATTTCTCTTCTTCGTTTAACTCTAATTCTCGCATTGTGTCAGTTGATGTGCTTCCGACCATGTTCAGGTGTATTTTACCGAATTCCATATTTTTCGGTCCATCACTGAATTTTAAATGGATTTTTTTATTTAATTAACAACGATCCGTCGAACGATCCCTGGGCTAATACGCAATGCCATATTCACTACTAACAAAGGAAAATCCAATTCTCAGTGCAGATTCCACTAAAACTACATTTGTAAATTGTTTACAACTTCAATTTAGTTACAGCTGAATAAATAAGAGCATGACTCTCTCGTAAATTGTTCCGTCATAAATTCTAACCAATATCTGAGGTCGAGAGAAAGATTTCCGTTCAACAACGTACTATTAAGATTTTTTTTTAATTCCGCCTTCATAAATGAGTGACGACTGCAAATTGCATTACGATGACTGAATATATGCATTAATGATCTGAAGGATTTCTCTGTGTTGCAGATATTGATGGTATGAGGCTCTAAGAAAGTAACTCCTGTCATAGATATACATAAGTATGAAAGATGCATTATTGAATTCATGGGAAAATTTCATTAGGAATGGTGACTATGTAGAAAATAAATTCTGGGTTATAAAATCTCGACTGTTTAAATGTTATCGCTCCAGTGTTTGTAGGTCTTCTAATTCGTAAGCAAATAAATAGGTGTTACGTTTTTAACAATTCTCATACATCTGAAAAAGAGGGATGTTTGCATCGATGGTAACATGAGAACTATCTGCACTATGAGAACACTTATCTGAATAATTGAGGAATTACAAATCATTTGTGTATATTTAATAAGAAATGCGCAGGTTTATTCGTAATAATCTGTTCTTCGCATAGTGATTTTTCTCAGACCAGTTAGTTATCAAGACGAAGTGGCTATATGGCACACCTGCTTTGCAGACACATTGGAAATAAATTTTTTAGCTGGTCTTATAATGATATAAAGAAATAAAGAAAATAAGTAAAAACACAAACACGTTTCAATAAATAGTTTACCCTTGTATAGATATACACCATAATAATAAATCAAGATAGTATTGTGTAAAAACATACAACGCCAGTAACCTCATCAGAGGAAAATTATTCAATATTGAGCTGAAACCATTTCATAAAATACTCGACGACGCAACATACAACTTGAACTATATTTCTTAATCTAAAAGCTGTGATATAAATGTATAATTTCTCTAATATATTATATGAATTATTTGCGAAAACTACGCTTTTTTACCTTCAATTTTAACATATCCGTAGTAACAGGGCTGCACTCGGTTCCCCGATGTCTCTGGTCATAAAGTTTGATTTTATTTTTAAAAAATAAATAAATAAAATAAAACCTTAAGTGGATAACTTAATTTTGGGAAATGTGTATATATTGCATGACTGGTATACCCATCATTAAGATTCGTCTGTATTTTCTGTATTTTTTAATTTTTAGTCGAATTTTAAATAAGAACATTTCTTAATTGATCATAAGTGCCAGAATACGGATTGTACTGAAATGTTTTCATTTAGCCACCAATTTTTAAGAAATTTATCTAACAGATTTTTCTATTAGTTGGATTTAAAAATATATATTTCTGTACTAGCAAATGTTATGTAAGCTAGCAGGAACACCCGATATTGCCCGCGATTGAATGCAGATTCAATTAATGTTGAACACTTCCGATATTGATATTACGAACGCAATCTGTGGAAACGTTAATTTGTAAATCAAATCCATCGATTTCCTGTTTTATATCGGTAACCCAGCTCCGTGCAACGAGAGGAAGCTCACATGCTCCCCGCCGTGATTATATTACAAAATATGGTGGTCTGCATGGCACTGTAGAGCACGAACTGTGGATTTTAGAATTTTATAACTTTGACTAAAGTTTAAGATGTAAAATGTCAAATACCATGGTTCGGTTATAATTTAAAAAAAAATCATTTAAAACGCCCCTATGTCTAATCAGAAAAAATATCTACTGTATGCTTTATACGCCGGGACTTCCTGCTTGTGCGGCAACACAATTATTCAAATTCAGTCCTGGTGTTAAGTTGTATAAGTATGTAAACAAAATCGGACGGTTCATTTTTTTATTGAATTTTTTCGATTATCGAATTTCGATATTAATAAATGGCATTCCGTTAAAAAAAAAACTCTCAGAACACGCACGGACATATAAAGTAGATTTTTTGTGAAACTACGATTAATGGCCTAATAGTTTCGAAGTTCAGAGGGAACTATCCCGGCCACACACTAACGTGTGCACACAGAACCATTTGTATATCTGAGTAAAGATAGGAGAAAAAAGCCTTACCCACAAATGCTAATATCAATGACATCTCAATAAGTGATTCATAGGAACAAACACAGAAACACACAGATTGACTTTTTATGTAAGTAGATGTTATTCTTTGAATTTACATTTTTTATGAAACAATTATATTCGTTCAATTTTAAATATTGATAATTTCCTTAATTCATGATTCAGTGTCTGCAGCATTCCATTGCCTCTTGCTTAAAACCTACATAATTTCAAATAATTCTTGTTTTACTTTTTACTTCATATTACTTTCAGTATGAATTTTATCTTGTTCTTCTATTTTCCTTTTAATTCAATATAGAAAATAAACGAAGTTTGTCTGTTAATCCTTGAAACAAATCTACAAAAAATTTGCGGAAACAATTTATAACTTCTCCATTTAGTAATTCAGTAGAATTTTCTTTAAATAGATTGTATGAGTTTAGTGCCATATTTTTTCTATTTTTCAATGTACGTTTTTAATTTTCATTGATGTCCTTCTACAGAACTACATTATCGATAGTCACCAGTTCTTGCTTGCTAACAATTAAGCAACCTTTTAGTGAACAGGCGTGAATCTATGTGTACGTCGGTTATAGTTGAACTTACCAACGCTTATGTGAGAATAAGCGACTAAAGCACAGCAATTTGTGGAAATTAATGTCAATTCATATGGAAGGAATCGATAGATTCTGACAGGATTGATATAGATTGTGTAGCGATACAAAGATAAGATGTGTTGTGGAAGAGGCGGGCAAAGTATGTCACAATCTGACAACAGGACCTTTGTCTTTTATTCGAAATCTTAACATTCCGATAGTTCATCCTACTGGTAGAGCATGACGTAAGATCCTTGGATGAGATGCGGGTTCAGAACTTTGATCCTTTACGGTCGTTACTTACCGTTCCTCATTTGTTTTGCTTAAAGATTAATGTTTGGAAATCTGTTGTTTAAAATACTAAGTTGATTAGATTGTGTTGATGTGTATGCCTTTTATATGCGGAAAACTATTAAAATGAAAACATTTTAAAAGCAAGTACTCTGTAATTCGTTGTAAATACGTAATATTTATTTAAAAAAAAACTATCGGTAGAAATCAAAATCAGGTTTTGTAATGTGACCTTCTTTCTCTCATTTTGACAGTGGTGTTAATTTTTAAGCTGATATAGAAAATTGGAGGTACGCCATTTTGTCGCTTGTGTCATCGGTCGTATTTTTCTGATGCAAGTCACGTGATAAGCGTGTACATTTTAATGAGATGTTACAATATAAATATTTACAAATTTATATTAATCTATTATCATACATCTGAAAAAAAAATGAATAGCGTAACATTCCTGAATACCGGTTTAAACTTATCAAGGAGACCATAGAAAACTTTGTGTGAGGACACTTCTCAACGGTTTTTATCTAGACTTGACCTTTGGTATATTAGGTATTCAGACATGTGGAAGACATTTTAATCAGTTTAATCCAGAGAATCTGCTAACGTGTCAATATTCAAGAAATCGGTACGTGAGGGTTCATCGGATTTCTATCTGTTTGTCAGCTGTTTCACGAATGCGTATGCGTAAATTGTTCACATGGCAGATTACTTATGTTTATAGGTAGGTTTGAAAACACCCTTTAAAGATCATATCAAGATCGCCTAATGGGTATCGAACTTGACTTACTGTATTAACGTTTTGGTTTCGATCTCCGCTCGAGTATTTTTCTTTTTTTTTTTTACCTACAAAAAGTGAACTGTTTCGAAAAAAATAATATTTTAAAGCATATATCTCAGTTTATGTATGAATTAAAATATAATATTCATCCTTATTTTTTCCACGCCGATCTACATGCTATTATAATATATACCGGAAAGAAACGTATTTTTAGCAAGTAGATAAAATCTTAAGTCATATTCACTGTGTGAAAATGATAAAAAAAAGCGAAAATAATATTCTTCTTCTAATATATAAAAGGCGAAAAAGAATCCGGGCGTTGCAATTAAAACTTAGGGTTACACAAGTCATTATATAAAAATATAAACGGACAGAAAATAATACTCCCCATCTTCGAAAAAAAAATGCTTCCTGAACTATATAATATAAAATAATGATTGTGTTACATAAATTATAAATAGGGCCATACAATGTAAGGGATGTATATACAATATATAGATAGGCTTAATAAACTGGATGAATTGGTTCATGTATTTATAAACATAATAAACTGGATAAATTAGTAGATAGACATACAAGGATTAGATGATGAATTTAATGTAAAATCAAGATGCAATCCTTACCACATAAACAGAAATGAAGATTATCGGACATATAAATAAACAAAAATAGTTTAAAATTAAATTTATGATTACATTTGTCTCGCTTTTTAGTTCATTTCGTTAGGATAAATATGTTAGAATAGAAAAAAAGGGTTATTGGCATTCGGGTCTGATGCTGCACTTCGCGTTTGGCCTCGGTTAGTGAAAAGGTCCTGCATGACTGATATATATTATTGTTTATGTTTGTTACTAAACAAGATGACTGTGTGTGTGTGTGTGTGTGTGTGTGTGTGTGTGTGTGTGTGTGTGTGTAACATACATGAGCAAGAAAATGTTTGGATCCAATTGAAACATTACGAAGCAACATCGTTGCAATATGCATTTTTCGTGAATCTGACTTGCTTATACGGGTATATTTGTAATTTCCAATGCTGCTGATGTTGGGCGTGGTCGAACAAGATGGTTGACGACGTCAATACACTGAAAGGCGGAGACTGGACCAAGTATGGTTTCACGAGTCGATTTTATTAACAGGAGTGGTGGTAGAGACCTGGGCGCTGGGACCGCACACATACAACTACGGTCTCGTGAGTCACCTTTTCTTTTTTCTTTTTTTCATTTTTTGGCCACGTCATAAGGAAAGGTAGGGTTGTTAGCGTGTGTTCTGATGTGATAAGACACTACTGCAGGGATGACATCGTCCAATTATCCAGTGCCAAGAATCGGTGTTCGCTTTGACCGAACTTGTCTGAATATCTATACAAGATTCCATTCTTCTCCCCCCCCACATTTCCCTCGTTTCCTTGTACGTGGCCTTGCTTCATGAGGCAATGAACATCTTTTTTTTGTTTTTATTCTCTCCCGTAGGCTAGAAAGACAACTATTGAAAAGGCAGTTGCTTCGTCTCATAGGAGTTTTGTAACTCATGACTCGTATTTGCATTCCATCTATCTTGCTCAAAATGTCCAAACGTTCATCTACTTCTCTTAAATATATTTATCTTCACGCATACATAAATATAATGTAGCAATGTATATACTTATAATACCCTCATATAAAATATTTATTAGAACAATAAATAGTGTTTCTTGCTTACCTAATATGTAGTGTAGAAAGTGATAAATAGAGCCGGTAGGATTAACGCCAAATTGTCACGTCATCCTCGATTTGGCAGACTGATATTTGTCCCAAAGGCCAGTATGAATTAATTTGAAAAAACAAAATATATGTCGCATCATCAGGTCATAAAAATTAAACTTCATATGTTTAATCACAAAGGCTGAACCATCTCTATCGCACTAATATATATATATATATATATATATATATATATATATATGTGTGTGTGTGTGTGTGTGTGTGTGTGTGAAAGTGTCTGTCTGTCTGTGTACATTTCCCTACACAATATCTGTCAATTTTCAGTTTAGACTCGAAATTCGATATACAGTGTAGTGAGATTTCGGAAAATCTTAGTAATCCGTTTTCGGACAGAAATTTGGCTGTTAAGGGGTCAAAGTTCAACGATTTGACATTCTGAGAACTCTACGAAATTCCTCCGCCAATTTTGGGTCTAAACACTTGAAATTTAAGATATAGGTTTCTTGGACATGGATCTAATTTAATTACTATATTTGAACCCAAAACAAATGTTAAGGGGTCATAATAGGGGTACACTTTTTTTTGTTTTTTTTTAAATTGACCGCTTCGGTCTCTACCAAATGACTCAGACAATTTCTGGTTTAAACATTTGAAATTTTACATAAAGGGTATTCAGAGATAGGACAAGCTTTAATGAAATTGATTGGCTTCCTGCTTTAGTCGAGGGCCCACCATGGTCCACTCTGAAGAAGCTTCAGATACCGAGCCGCAGTAAATTAGTCCACTATACATTGTGTCTACATTGCATTATAGAACACCTGATGTTAGTTTTAAACAATTACTTTTATATAAATTACTTGAATCATTATTTAAAATAGTCGAGTGTTTTCGTACAATTGTGCTCTAAGCGGAAACATTTATTTTGAACGATCATACTGGTTCGAAAGGACAGGCGGGATTTTCTGCTTGTATGGTGAAAAAACTTCACAAATTCATTGTGATGCTTGACTGTATAAATGATCTTTTGCAAAATCAGACTTATTTTGAAGTTTTCACTTACGTATTTTTCATACGAAATCTATCTATAAACTCTCCTAAGTGTGTGTAACAAAAACCCGGATAATCGTTGTCGAGGTCTTTAGGAAGCGAACTCGTACAGACCCACACCTAAAATTTCAAAGTAGAGATAGATTTTAAATTGTAAGTCGGTTACGATATCATAGCATTAAAAATATGATCCCATTTTTTTCTACGAAATCTTATATTTGGCACATTTCTATTTTCTGTAGAGTGGCTTCCTTTTAATAGAGAATCTTCTATGAGCCCCCTTTGCACGGCAGAAATATTTGACAGATTCTCGTGAATTCCGGACAATACACCAGCATCTTAGAATTCCCCTCTAAAATTGCCTTAGCGCCCCTGTAAGCATACTGCCGTTGGTGTGTTTGGGCAGTTAGCAATAAGCAAACTGCCCATCAAAGAAGCAAGGAATGGGCTTGGAGGTAGACCCCCCCTCAACAGCATGACAAATTAATGTCATATTTCACATATATATTTTTTCTTAAATTGAATCTATTTTTGCTATTATCTCCAACATTTTCTTACTTCTAATCCTTTCCATATATTTTTTGCCGCATCATCATTCGCTTTCTTTTTTCTTATGTTATTCTCTATTTTTTTTTATTTTACACGATCTTATATTTTATCGTTGTTTTGTATTTCTTCTATTGTTTTCTATTTTATGCTCTTACTTTTATTTACATTTTAATGTTATTTATTTTTTTTTACTATATCTCAATTTATTTCAATCGTATTACATTATCCGTTGGCTTATATAATTTGATCATCACTTAGTTATTCAGTTAGACTTTCCCATATTAAGTATTTTATTTTCTATTTTAATCATCGTATTTTACCCTCATTCCCTGTCATGAAAATCTCCCTAAACTATTTTCTAATTTCAAATGTGTTCAAATAATATGCTTACTTTAATATAAACCCTCAATTATCTCAATTCTTGGACTATCCCTCCCACCTCTTTACCTGTTATACAAGATATCCTAAGATTTCATGTCTAATGCACATATCGCTAGAGGTGGCATTCCTAATGTTTAACTAGCACCATATTTCTTCGGATGAGAAGCATTAGGATTCGAAATGCCCCGGAAATAAGAGCTTTTTATAACCCCGGCATCATGGATGTATCCTGCTTAATGAATTGATAAATAAACATATATGCGCCAGTATGTGTTTGTATTTGCGATATTTTTGTCTTGTATGTGTAGTAGTAATATTATTATTATTATTATTATTATTATTATTATTATTATTATTATTATTATAATATTTTTTTATTTACGTCAACGATGGATCCGTGAGAAGAACTAGGTGGCGCGTTATGAGAATATGGCAAACAGAAGTTTCCATACAGGTAACGATTTGTCAGACTTCATCATAGAAATCGTTTTACATGTTATATTTATATATTCCTGTGTTGTTAGTATATCAGTCATATTATAATTTCATACCTGATTCTGAGTTACCGTTTAATTTGTGAGCTTAATTGATTTCCATGGTGTTGCGCAGCCGCTATTTTGAATGCTTGTGTGTATAGTTAAGTCCAGCGTGTTTGAAGCTCTTTATCTTGTATCTTCATGTAAGAATGTTTCCTCTGTGTATATAGATGGTCGCTATTTCCCTTCTACAGTATAATTTCTTCTGGGGTTATTTAGTATTTCATATTTTTCATTGTAACAGAAGCTACACAATCGTCTAAATTTCTATTTTTCCTGCCTGGTTTTATTCTGCTCTTGAATATTAGCGAGTGTCTATTTCTTCCATTAATAGGTATCTTTTTATTCTGCGTTTTTTTTATCTTAATGAATGTGCTTATTTGGTTATAATATCCGATTTCAAAAATTAGAGGACATACCTGAGCAATACATTTTGTTACGCAGAATTTCTTTTTAGCAAATGTTGAGACTTGGAAAGTAATTCTTTTGTTTAAGAATTTTGTCGCGGACAAGTTTATATTTTCGCACCGTACTATATGCCAGCGAATACCAAATTAGATGTCGCTTTTCTATATCTAACTTTATTATAATTATTAATGCCCTGCTTATATTTTATTTCGAGTTTGGGAACTATTATTTTTTCAGCAGTGTTAGAAATATTAATTTAATGTATTCCCGTTGTTGGAACTATCTTACAAACTACGGAGATTAACTATGGATTATTCTGTGTAGCTCAATTTTCCTTTATTTTCATAACTACAATATATATATATATATATATATATATATATATATATATATATATATATATATATTCACACGCAAGAAAACCGGATTGTAGAGCTTTTCACTACTTGTCATTTTTCTAATGGATATCCAAGGAAAAATCTTAAGTTTGATAGCAAAAGAATTAGAGAGATTAAACCACATGTTTTTATTATGATCTTGTATCGGACGAATAGACCCAATATAATTTGAAGTTTTCTACGTGCTCAGAATAAGGCTGACATCTGCAATTCATGCGTAAGAATTTAGCAATGCATTTGGACAACTAAATATTTTTGTCTGCAATGAATATGGATTTTTTTAATAAATGAACTAGAAATTCTAACGATTAAAAAAGAAGCATAAATCTAAATTATTCGACTCCTTCATGCGTGCGCATTGACATATTAGCTAAATTCAACAAGGAAGTGTCAAAAGGGTTTCGCTTGTTCTTAACATTTTCGCCGTTTATTTGCATCGAAGATGTAAATAATTCCTGGAAATATAAAGTTGCACAAGCCATGCTTATTTTAGCTTTGTTTATTATTTGAGGTCACTCATTGGAAATTTGCTATAATTTCTCCAGATTTCAGAACTCCCTGCATTTTATTGATCCTTGGAATACGATTGCCTAAATAATGTTTTAATACACTTTGCTACGCCGGTCGTCATTAGATAATGAATATTGTATATAGTTTGTACAAAATTAATTTTCAAGAACATGGGTGTAAAGAAATTTCAATTAAAATATCGCTTTAGTCTTGTGTAGTTCTAGGATGTCCACTTCCCCTAAGCTTTTATTCCCCATTTGATAAAAGTGCGTTTATTCTTAATCGCATGAGAGAGAACTGACGAATGCATACAACAATTTTCAGACATTTCTTGAAAGCAAGAGTGATTTATCCTTTAGGGCATTGACTTGTCAAATCCCACTTCCCTGCCTTTGTTACATCGCACCGTTAAAAGATATAAATTAATTGATCTGTTCTGTCTTCTACATGTAAAAGTAACACTACTGCAGAGGGCACCATTAAAAACTGACCTTGATTTGGAGTTTAACGGTGTGAGAACTCGAGTAACAGATATTTCAAAAGGGGCTTACAAGAATCTTCCTAGAATGATGTGCTTTTGGAATTAGATAGGTTCATACACCGATAAATTCTTACAAAGTTAAAGCGCCTAGAGGATTCTCATACTCGCTTTGCTACGATTTTATTATACAGTCCTGAGCAGTCTGACATATTTAGCCTTTGACGGCTTACTATACCGAAACCTGATATAATTTTACTTGCACCGATATGCATACATTGGTGTTTTAGCGAGAAATCGGCCTAGGGTACTATAGTATTCTTTGAGGCAATGAAGGACAAATTATGTGTTTATACATTTAGCGTGAGTATTAAGACAACTAAGAGTTCCATATGTCTATACGCTGTCTTCTTCATAGTTTTTTGATAGAAGGTACTCAGAATTTAATAACACCACGCGAGGGTGGGAATTAAGGAGTAGCAGGTGTCCAGTGAGCCAATACTGTGACGATCGGTAATGGGTGATATTGTTTGTTTGTTTTTTTTTTTAACAGAACAGCTTAGTGTAACATTTCATTAGATATATAACATACTAAATAAAAAATTAACATTAACTAACCATGCGAGGTCACAGAAATACCTGGTTTAGGACACGCGCGGGGCGAACCCTCTCGGTACTGATGGACCCGTAGATTTTCCCAGATCATTCTTCAAGGAGAAGGAAAAGTCAACCTTCCTTGAGCTGGTGACTCAGCCGTTTTCAATTTTAATGCAAAAAGTTTGTTATATTCAGCTTGGCAGCAACATAGCATATTGTTCAACAGATAATCAGTTTTATTAATGAAAATTTATATGAAATCCTAGTATTGTTTGAGGCGAAGCTAGAAAATAAGAGAAAATGCTAATATACGAGGGGTGTGCAATAAGTAATACTCCTGACCCACTTTCAATTGTCTGATCTAGCTGAAATTTTGCATTAGCAATGATTTATATCTCTACGGGTTATGTGGCAAATTACAGATCTGAACTGATTGTGGTTTCTGTTTTACAAGTGTTTGAACTGAGTCGTGTGTGAAGTGGAGGCTGTTGAATGTCGAGCAGTGATCCGGTGTTTGCACTTGGAAGGACGCACACAACAGGAGACTTTTGATGAAATGAAAGAAACTGATGGTGATAATGCCCCATCATATGACCTTGTAAAACGCTGGCATCCTGAAGTCAAACATGGCCAGAAGTCTGTGGAAACAGCTCCCAGACCTATTCGTCCCCCTTCTGCCATTGATGAGGTATCTGTCCGTCAAGTTGAGGCTACCATTTTGGAAGATCGGCGCATTACTATTCGCCAAATAGCCCAAGATGTCAAGATTAATACAGGATTTGTGGAAACTATCATTCATGACCATATGCATATGGTGTCTACCAGATGGATTCCCAGGTTGCTTACACCATTCCAGAAGCGAGAACGCGTTGAGTGCTTGCGGATGAATTTGGAGGTGTGCCAAGAAGATGAGTCAAAGTTTTTCAAAATACTGATTATACAGGATGAACCCTGGGTCAATCGCTATGATCCTGAGACCAACGCCCAGTCAATGCAGTGGAAGCACTTGGACTCACCACCTCCAAAGAAGGCAAGGGTGCAGCCCTCCGCTGGCAAGGTAATGCTCAGTCTTCTGGGATCAAGTTGGAGTAGTGATGACAGATTTCCTGGCAAAGGGTACCAGAATTACAGGAGCCTATTATGCTTCACTTTTGAGGAAATTAAAGGGTACTATCAAATTCAGGAGGCGGGGCAAGATCAGCAAAGTTACCCTCCTCCTGCAGGACAACGCTCCGGTCCACAATTCGCATGTTGCCAGATCACAAGCACGAGCGTGTGGTTGTGAAATCCTCATCTATCCTCCCTACTCTCATGACCTTGCACGCTCTGACTTTAATCTCTTCTCAGCGATGAAGTAGTTTTTCAAAGGAAACGGTTTCCCAGATGATGCAGCCTTGGTTTCTGAAGTCACGTCGTGGTTGGAGGACCAACTTGCGGTGTTTTACAAAAACTGTCTCCAGAGCTGCATCAAACGATGGGAAAAATGCACACTTCTGGGTGGTTCCTATGTAGAGAAAGACTAATAACTGTGCCAAGTTTTGTTGCTCTACTGCTATGACAAGTGTGTCAGGGGCATTACTTATTGCACTCCCCTCGTATGTATCAAGATAGGTGTTTATTATGAATGTTACGTGTGGAATCCCATCCGAGTCCCTGTAATAAAATAACGATAAAGTAGAGATCGAATCCCATCGAGTGAAAGGAAAATGGCATAGAAATTATTTATTCTGATTCTGTTTTCTGGTTTGACATATATTTGAACTGGAAGACAGCTTATGTAATCTGCCCAGGAAATAAAAATTAAACGTCGATTGGATTTTAATGTAAGATACATGCAGCTCTTCAAAAGCATTTTAGATAAGTACGAAAATAAAAGAATTCAGTCCAAAAAGGTGTTTTTTCTTTCATTGATTAAGTGCAAAAGCATGTATCAAGATAGACACCTCAGGTTGGTCTTAGTCCTATGATGATCTCTGGTAGCACATCTAAGACAGTAAACGACCAAGTTCTCTCCGATTCTCTCTCCTCTGATCTTGATCACGTTGTACAATGGGGAAAGGAGTGGCTGGTTACTTTTAATGCATCTAAAACCAAGCTTCTATCTTTACATCATCAACGTTCTGATCCCCATCTGGCATCAATAAATATGAATGACTCTCGTCTTAGGGAGGCCTTAGGGAGTTTTGACAGGCTTCTGGGCTTGACGGGACTCATGATCTTAAATGGAATACGTACATCAAATATATTGCCAAGGCCGCTGGAAAAATGGTGGACTCCTTCCATCGATCCAGTAGATATCTCACTGCTGATGCAATTCTCTATCTATATAAGAGCCGGATACGTCCAGGGATGGAATACCGTTGCCATATATATATATATATATATATATATATATATATATATATATATATATATATATATATATATATAATGCCGGAATTTATTCTCTATTAGAGTAGATAAACTTACGAATTTAAGTAGTATACTTAATATATACCATTACTGCAAGCTTGCCTGTATTGAATGCGCTTGCTTCCTTGCTGGCCAATCAAACCATCTAATATAGTTAGCCTTATGTTCAAGTACATTCGAAATATAATACAGTGCAAAGAAACAGTTACCCATGAAAACGAACCTCCTATAGTAAAACCTTGAATAATTATCTAAACTCGAATCTAAATTAATATTAAGCCGACTTTACAAATTGATAATAGTTAATTATTGGATTTTAATTAATTATAAGGTGAAACTCTAATGATTCAAACTCGATAGGTAACGACAAACTTCCATCCATTAATATGGGAGGTGAGATTATCATCAAAAGTGTCCTGAATTGTTAACTTAGTACCTGACTTAATACTTAGATATAAATAAGTCACTTGTCCCCATCCCCCTCCTCCCGCCCCGTTTTTTTTTAAATGGAGAGTAGATAATACAGTGGATGTGTTATCGGCAGCTCCAGTAACTCTCGCTTCTCCAATTTTGTCATTCAGTCCTCATTCAATGAGTGATTTTTCTGACAAAGGGTGAAGAAAAAGCTGTTAAAGGTCGGTAGTACTTGGTGACCAGTAGTCTGAGATGTCGGAAAATTTTCTTTTCTGTCTGTCCTTGTGGCCATGTCACTAGTAAGGGTGCTGGAGGTAAACGTTTTGTCTGGGATGACGTTATCCGCCTGATAGTAAGGGACCCGAACCTTGCATTAACCACTAAGGAGGCTGTCCTATCAGCAGGCGCAAATTACTGGGACTGCTGTATTGCCATTTGGTGAGTGGATCTGGACCATGCAGTAGTCTCTGGTGGGTTCTCTCGATGCCATACTAGTGGGTAATTGTTACGGCTTTACCTTTTCGTGTGCTACAAAAACAAAATTCCTGCCTTTTTCTCTCTTACTTTCTCCTCTCTGTACTGCTCTTACCAAGTATGCCGACCTATTCCACAAATCCAAAAACCTAAACATGAAATATATCCAGAATAAAAACTCGATTAAACCTAGAAGCCCATCTTCCAACGTAGACCCCCTTCTAACAGATCTCCTTCTCCAACATCAGGGGGTCTACGTTCCAACCTTCCAGAGGTTGAAACCCAATTACAGGAGACGAAATCGGATATATTATTTCTAAGTGAAACTGGAATAGGGCTGACCACTTCCCTAGATGAGTTCATAATTAACGGACACTCTAATTTAACAGCTAAATCTGACACCCAAGATCACCATGGGCATGGAATGTGTGCCTACTTTAAGGATGGCTCCCCGTGTGGCAGGGATATCTCTAGAGAAGATCCTAATTTACCCTATATGTGCTTCAAGGTTGGACTTGCTAACACCACTGCATTTATATTTGCCCTCTATAGGCCCCACAACTGCGGAGTTACTATCTTTAAGAGCATATCTGAGAAAATAGATCACATACTGTCTTCACATCCCTCGGCAAACATCCACATCTGTGGTGACTTCAACGTCCATAACGTGGAATTGCTGACCCATTCAAATAAGACAGATGATGAGGGGAGGTTTTGTCATGATTTTGCCATTGCTTATGACCTCACTCAGATTGTTCGCGAACCCACCTGTGTGCCCGATACACCCGGTCATTATGCAAGCCACTTAGACCTTTTTCTCTCAACTTCCCCTGAGCTATGTTAATGTTCCGTTCATTCTCATCTGGGATCCTCCGACCACTCCGTCGTATTAGTTAAGATAAAAACGAAATGTAAGAAGCCCCCAGACGTACCCCTCCACCGTACTGTATACGGATACTCTATGGCTGACTGGGATAGTTTCCGTACATTCATATCTGATTTACCTCTGCACTCCATGTTTAAAAAGGAAGTCTCCTCTATAGTATCAGATCTGACCGAATGGTTAATTGTAGGCATAGACCAATTCATACCATCTAAAAAAATTCCAACAAAAACCTAACAGCCAGCCATGGTTCTCCCCAGAATGTGCTGCTGTTATCGCGCACAGAAATCACTTTTTCCATAGCTACCAACGTAATAGATGCAATGAGACTAAAGCTGCTTTCAGGACTGTCAGCAACCACTATAAAAGAGTAATAAAAATTCAAGAGATCTATATGCCCAGTCTGTAAAATCCAAGGTAGCTGATCAGCGGCTTGGTTCCCACCAGTGTTGGCAAATAACAAATAGGATCCTGAACAAAAGTGTGCGTTCTATCCCAACCATTATCAATGGACCAGAGGTCATCTCGTCAGCGTCGGACAAGGCCAAACTATTTGCAAAGAACTTTGCAGCTAATTCTACCCTATGCGACGAAGGCAATCAACTCCCCATATTTCCTCCTATAACACAGAACAAGCTAGGTAGCATACAAATATCCGTGCATGAGGTCGCCAAGCTAATCAAGAACCTAGATTCCAGTAAAGCAACTGGCCCTGATGGCATCCCAATTATAGTGTTAAAAAAGCTTCAACCAGAACTTGCTCCCATACTTACGAAACTATTTAAGCGCTGCTTTAAGGAGAAGTGTTTTTTGACTCCCTGGAAGAGCTCATCAATTTGCCCTGTATTTAAGAATTCAGGTTATAAGTCATCTCCCTCTCAGTACAGACCAATAAGTCTCCTGTGTGTTATGAGTAAGTTGCTGGAATCCATATTAAATAGAGAAATACTCAACCACTTCAGCAGAAATAACCTTCTTAGTGACACACAATATGGTTTCCGCTCTGCAAGATCTACCGCAGATGTGCTGACGGTTATATCCAATACGATTAGTGAATCTCTTGACAAAGGCTTCCTTTCTAGGGCAATTGATCTTGACATATCAAAGGCCTTCGACAAGGTATGGCATAAGGGTCTACTTCACAAGATTTCCAGCTACGGTATAACTGGAAATGTTTTCTCAATCATTAGCTCATTTCTCTCCGATAAGCTCATAAGAGTAGTGGTAGATGGACAAAAATCGGAGGCCTACAATATAAATGCTGGAGTCCCTCAGGGGTCAATCCTGGGCCCAACTGTCTTCCTGATCTACATCAATGACGTCCCTAAACACATACTTAAATCATTCGTTGACATCTATGCTGATGACACGACCATCTACGGCAACACATCAAAGACTGTAAATGAAAAAGTTCTCTCTGATTCTCTCTCCTCTGATCTCGAGCGCGTAGTTCAGTGGGGGAAGATGTGGCTGGTTACCTTTAATGCAACCAAAACCAAACTTCTATCCTTACATCATCAACGCTCTGATCCACATCTGGCATCAATTGTGATGGATGGCTCTCGTCTGAGTGAGGCCCCGTGTTTTGACAAGCTTCTGGGTTTGACCTTAACTCCTGATCTGAAATGGAACACGTACATCAAGTCTGTTGCCAAGGTCGCTGGAAAGATGGTGGGATCCTTCTACCGCTCCAGAAGATATCTCACTACTGATGCAATTCTCTATCTATATAAAAGCCAAGCACGTCTAAGGATTGAATACTGTTGGCATATCTGGGCAGGAGCTGCTAAAAACAGCCTATCCTGCCTTGGCAGAGTACAAAATAGAATTTGTGGCTTAGTAGGGATGCCCTTTTCACTACCCTGCAACCTCTCTCCCACAGAAGAGACGTTGCGAGCCTATCCTTGTTTTATCGTAATTTCCATGGCAGGTGCTCGTCTGAACTCAAATCTCTGGTCCCCTTCTCGCCAATCTTTCACGAAAAACACCCGTCTAGCTGAATCCACTGTGAAAAATGTCCCCTACTCTATATCTGTGCCTGAATCAAAACGCGGATTCCATGAACAAAGCTTTCTTAGAACTACACGGCTGTGGAACTCTGTTCCGTATGTCTACTTCCCACCGGACTACAACTTGGATGTCTTCAACTCCAATGTTAACAAATTCCTAATTAACCGACCCTATAAGTAAATACTTCATCAAATCTCCACACTAACGTAATGTACTTGCAATAACCCTTATCCCTGAGTGGCTTCCGGACCTTGATATGTGGTGATCACTGTGTAAAAAAAAATATGGGCAAGAGCTGCTAGAAAAGACTTGCCCTACATTAATAGGGTTCAAAATAGACTTCGTGGCCTGGTGGGTGATGTCCTTTTCTCTTCGCTGCAACCTCTATCTCACAGAAGAGCTGTTGCGAGTTCGTCTCTGCTTTATCGTTATTTTCATGGAAAGTGTTCGACTGAGCTTCAATTTATGGTCCCCCCTCGCCAAACTTTCACAAGAAACACTAGACTAGCTGAACACATTATCAATAATTTTCCCCACTCTTTATCTGTGCCTAAACCTAAACAGATTCCATGATCAAGGCTTCTTTCTTAGAATTGCACGCCTGTGGAATTATCTTCCGTTTTCCAGCTTTCCAGCTGTCTATAATATGGTTGTCTTCAAGTCCAACGTGAACAAGTTTCTGATGAGCCGTTCCACTCAAGTTAACAAATTTACCGAACTTCCATTACTATCGATTACTATATTATCCTTTTGACTACTCTGCACTCTTTAACCCTTATCCTTGAGTGGCCTATCGGCCTTGATAAGTGGTGACGCCTATGTAAAAAAAATGATCACCTTTGCGAATATATTTTACAAGATTACTGTTACTAAAGAATCTCAAATATGTATAGTTAAATCTTGTAAAATCATTCGGGAATTATACGGTTCTTTTTTTTTATATAAAATTGTAAAAAAAACGGTGTTGTGTTTTTTGTAGAAGAAATTGATTCACAAAATAAATTACTATTGCTAACAAAATATTATTGACACGAATAATATAAGTTTATTTCTTAATTCATTGAAACCCGTTTAAAACAATGAATTTCTTTACTTGCGAGGTATTTGTAATATATATAAGCTTAATACTTATTAAATATCCGAAACGAATTTTACGTTGAATTCATTTCTGATTGTAACAAATAAATAAACATAATAAGTAATTGTTTGCAACTTGCTTAAATCAACAAGATGACGAAAGTATATTTATAACATTTTACTTGATTTCAGCACAAAAGATACATGATTCATGACACGAACTGATAACTTGAATGTTCCAAGATCTAATAAGGTATGTTTCTACAGAAACATTTACAATTAGGAAGCTTGGCATCTTTCTCGCTCTCCCTTTTCTCCTATAGGCTCTTCTTGTCGTAGTTTATGAATGGTCAACGTCTCCCCCAATAGTCGGCGATCTTTTATTTAAGACAGATTACTAGTAATTCATGAAAACGCAATTGATACTTTCTGATGTTTTCAATGGTTTTATTTAGAACAAGAGATTACTCGTTAAAGAGACTGTAACTAATTATTTGCCTCAACATTTTTTTTTTGCAACTTAAGAATAGGGACAGGATGGTAACACATTCGGGTGGTATTCACTTTGTTTACTTCTACATAATCGAATGCATTTCACTTGTATCGCTTTCCGACTCGGGCGCAGATTGGACCAACTCCTTGTTCTCCGGCCAATACGGGTGGCACCTTCAGAGTTATATCCTTAAACCCTGCATTTCTAGCCAGTTTTGTTTAAAAGTTCCCTTTTGATCCCGCTTTCCAATCACACCTCTTGTAGCTAGGTATATTTGTGTTTACTACCAGATAGTTCTGACATAGACTCGTGTGACTATCACTAACATTTATGCTAGTAAACTTAATTGCTACGTACTGGCATGAATTAATACTGTATATATATAACAAAGGATTGGACACATTATTTAAAAGATTAAATGGTTACATCCAGAAGGTGCATATATTTCCCAACCTTAATTATTATATAAATGACGATTTCTTTATTATTATTTTGTTTCAATTTTACTTGAATTTTTACGGTGAATAATGAGTGTTTCGAAATTTATTCGTTGTACACTTATATCTAGCCGTCTTTTCGCCTGTTCCCATTGCTTATTTTTTTCTCTGACCTATCTGTATGCACAGCACTGTCCTTTATCTAATTTTCTTTTCTTTCATATAAGCATGTGTACTCCGATCTTTAGGGTTTTCTTCAACGGAAACCCCAAAAGCTATTCTACTCAAACTTTCCTTTCGCCCACCACAGTTTCTGATGTTGGTGCAGCTGCTCTGAATCCAATATTCCATTTGGCAGAATTCCAGTGTTGGAACAATCTTGCCAAAAATCTTGTCCATTTTTATGGCTTTTGTCTCCGTTCAAATCTCTTCAAACAGGAATCTCTTCATGATTTGCTTTTTCCTTTTGACCTTTTCAGCAATAGATTCTTTACATCCCGGGCTTCTCTTAAATTCCAGAAAAATACCTTGTATGTAATCAAGGAAAATATCGCATAATACATAAACAAGAATTACCTGAAAACAATGTAAGCCAAATCTCAATCTTGTAACACAATTATAGTTATTTAGAGAATAATCCTTATACCAATAGCACATATTCTATTACAACTTTTGGATTCTGGAAAATGTCTTATATGTGTAGCTTAACGTGTCTTAATATTAAATTAAAACACATAATATTTCCTTATTTGGTGTCTAATTATAATAATTAAATACATATTTAATAAATTTGTTTGCAAACAAACGGATATATTGATATTATTATTCATCAAAATGTAAATAGTTATCTAGGATTGGGAAGCAATTCATGACTATTATCAGATCCGGTTATATGTCGTAAATCAAAATCTGTGCCAGTCGGTTCTAATTGTATACTTCTATTTTTATCCAATCAACCAGGTATTTCAAGCTGAGATGGTGTTACGCATAAAAGCTGATGTAACACAGATAATGCTAGTCGTGATCATTTTTGTAAACAAAAATTAGACTAACAACAATGTTATGCGACAGTTTATGACACTCGCAATTATTACAGACGTCGTTTACTATTTCTCATAGTCAATGACTTCACTAACTACGAATGAATATGCGATTATAAGTCCACTATAAACTGTGCGAAATAATTGAATAAGGTGATTGAGTAAAGAATACGTTGCAGTTGCCAACCGTAGTTTAGTAGAACTTGATCTCAACAACTGCTAACACCCAGAAAGGATAAAAAAAAACATTAAACTATCCTGAAGAAAACAACCCGAAACATAAGCTTAAGACGATATTTATCGGTTGCAACCTTTCCAGGGTACTATTTAATTTCTTTGGAGGAATAAGTCTCTTGTAAGGAACTAAATTATTCCTTTCGCATGGAATGGAAAATGGCCGATTCCCTTGCAAATCAGA
>NC_136484.1:176016709-176041709 GCF_053919585.1 Euprymna scolopes | reverse complement strand
TTTTTGAAATAAAACTTTTGATTGCTACAAGATTCTTGAACGTAAACTATATATTAATCGCCCACACGCGACTCGCATATAAAAGATTCGTTCTTTTTTTTTTTGCTTGAGACTCTACTCCCTATAATATTGAAAGCAAATAAGTAGCACAGCAACTTTTCTTAATAACTTCATCCATCTTTCCGTAATACACTGTTGCATGAGTGCGCATTACCATTCATACACGTCATTGCACAAATTGGCACAACACACACAATAACACGGCTAACACTCCACATCATGAACCGCTTTGCAATGTACGATTAAACTTTAACCTTTAAGTCTGAATATTGGTTGAGTTAACTGAAAATAAGTAGGGAAATCAACTTATTTACATGCATTGCTAGACAAGTGGTATTTTCAAATATGATAAGTCAGTTTTACCTTTCAATGTATGCTTGATTGAATCCACGTTTATTCCAATCATCTGTTCCATATAAGCTATATCCGTATTCTCAAGAGCTCACTTTATTGTATAACCAGGATATTTCATAAGTGATGTATTGATTTGTATATATGCTGGGTGAAACTGCTTAAAATGAATGTTTCATAGACACGCATTTTGATTTAGTTTAATATTTTAACTGGGAAAATTGGATAAAGAAATAAAGACATATTTTGGAAGTAATTCTTAAATACTAGCATCTCAGACCGGCGTTGCCTGTGTGTTTGCAGGTGTGTGTAGCAAAAAAGTGGTAGTAGGAAGGCAGGCCCGAACCCGTACCGCAAAGGAGGAAAAGAATGGGAAAATCTGACGTCTTTGCAGTTAGGATCACCGTCAAACTGGAAGTTTAAATTAGGGCTAGAAAATTGAAAAGAGAGGATGAATTTTTACAATATCGGTGAAAAAAGTGATCCATCTCCGTAGAAAAGTGCCCAGTTGAGTTCACACTTATGTATTAAGCCAATTTTTCGATATTTTCTTCTACATGATCGAGACTAACAGCGATGCTGATCTTGTGAAAATCCGTCGCCTCTGTCGAAAGTTTCCGGCAGACATGCAAAAATACATACATACATTTATATATTGGTAGCTCAAATTTTCGACCCAAACCGATTAAAATGCTTGCCTTATCTCTGAATACCCTTAATGTAAAATTGCAAATGTTTATACCAGTAATTACCTGAATAATTTGGTAGAGACCGCAGCGGTCATTTTTTAATAGTTTTGATAGAAAGTGCTTATATTTCTGTATAATCGTTGAGTAGCAATGGAAATGTAAGGAGCTATAAGTTTACCACTTAAATTTGTTAGCTCTATAGGCATATACATATAAACATCGTGAGAAGGACAATATAGAATATTGATTCGTCAATTTGTAGTTTAAGACAAAAACAGTTTGCGTACTTTTTCATAAAGTATTTTTAAAAACAAGATATATACTTAAATTTCTTTCTAAAGTCAGTAATGGTGTGTATGAAAAAATAATATGCATATTAACTAAATTTTAATATTTAATACTGTTGATATTTCGTGTTTGATTCGTCATAATAAGAGAAGATACAACAGAAACAATTTGAGATATTTCTAGATTCGCCAAGAATAAATCGTATTTAAGTTCTCCTCTTCGGCTAACCGTTTTCCCATTTAAAATATTTAAAAATAAAAAGGAAAAATTTTACACTGTTTAACAAGGTTTGTTATATTGAATACTAACAGGGCTATCAAATGTTGTGCTGTTTAAGTGTGGAATATAATCACAAGCAACATTATATGCAAGAATATTTACTTAGCCAGCACGAAGCTTTTCACTAAGATATGTTCCTCTCTGAGCAACACATATACGGTCCTTAATATTTATAAAAAGAATATAATTATGTTAAAAAAAAACGGGAGATTAGTTTCTCTAGGCGACAGGTGGAGACGCAAGAATACATTCATTATTTACATGCTAATTGTATGAGTTTATAAACTTGTATTAAATACACTTCGTAGTCAATCTTTGCCTTTAAAAACAAACATACAGACAGAAGGTTGTGCGCCTTACATAGGAGTGATGTATATGAGACAGATAGACATGTAGTTATTACTAGATATATATTGAAGTATATAGAAATATTTATTTAAATTTTACAGTGAAAAATAACAGTCAGAAAAATGGATGTGGCGATTTTAAGAAAATGTATCAGTACTCAATATCTTGATCTGGTTATAAAAAAAAACACAGAAAACAAACACACACACACACATACAGAAAAAGATATATTATACAAAAACGATGGGGCGCAAATAATGTCAGTTAAACAAAAGAAAAAAGAAACCGTTTTCCAACCCACACAATGGAAAAATACGATTTGCTAGAAAAAATAAAAGGAGTTAATTTCTTAGGTAATTATAATAAAAATGAGGGCAAAGTGTGACTATTTATTAGTAAAATAATGCCAAATATATATATATATATATATATATGTATGTTATATATATATGTATGTTATATATATATGTATGTTATATATATATGTATGTTATATATATATGTATGTTATATATATATGTATGTTATATATATATATATGTATGTTATATATATATATATATGTATGTTATATATATATGTATGTTATATATATATATGTATGTTATATATATATGTATGTTATATATATATGTATATTATTATATATATATATGTATGTTATATATATATGTATGTTATATATATATGTATGTTATATATATATGTATGTTATATATATATATGTATATTATTATATATATGTATATTATTTACGTATATTATATATGTATATTATGTATATTATATATATGTATATTATATATATATATGTATATTATATATATATGTATATTATATATATATGTATATTATAAATATGTGTATTTTATATATATATATATATATATATGTATGTATTATATATATATATACATGTATATTATATATATATATATATATATATATATATATATTTTATTAGCGTTTTATTTGCTTGGTTACATATGTTTCGTACGTTGGACCAGGTTTATGATCTAACAGCCTCGTCAGACCTTACATAAATTGTTGATCGTAATTGGCAGAAGTGTTTCAGACGAAAGACGAGAAAAAGGAGGGGGTTAAGAGATAATAAGGGGGAGGGAGATGGGTATTGACAATATTTAAGTTTTGAAGGTTTAAATACGTTAGATTGTGTGTGGTGAGGTAACAGATTCAGGTGGGGATGGGTGGAGATATATAGATATAGTTTTAATAAGGGGGGAGGAATTTCAACTTTTAGGTTTTATAATTTTGACTGATTTTCGGTTGTTTAGCAAAGTATATACAATAGAGAGAGATAGAGGAGGGCAGAGAAAAAGGTGTCATGTGTTTGACAAGTAAAAGTCGACGTGTCCATTTCAGTGGACAATGAGTTCTTTTTAGGTAGTTTAGGATAAATATATACGCCAACGCACGCGCAAATACGCATGCATACAGACACATACATATGTACATTTCTACACATCCACATGCAGACACATACGCACTTACGTATATGTATAAACATTGCATAGGCAGACATACATGCATCTATATACAGACATACACACAGCTCCTATACACATATACATACTCATATATATATATATATATATATATATATATATATATATATATATATGCACATATACACATATACGTGGAGATATAGATCTCCAGTCAGAAGTAGATCTACATATAAGTACATAAATACACACGTACATACACATGCACCCATATACACGCGTATACAATTATATAAATATACATATTCATACAATTATAAATAGACAGACATATATAAATATGCGTATATTTGTACTAACTAATGAAAGTAAAGTTAGGATAAATAAATCAATAAACGGGTGTAGTTAAAAATGCTAGGTTAGGTAGACGCATTGTAAAATATGTTCAGAATACATGTTGTTGGTTTAATATTTAGAGGTATGTATTTATTTGCTTTGCTTATTGTATAGGGATTCAGTAATAGTATCTAGAAAAAAATTAAAAGGGGGTAAAAAGGTTTAACGTTATTATTATGAGAATGGGGTGTTAAGTTGTAATGAGTCAATGGTCCTTGTAGGGTCGTTAAGTTCATATATATATACACAGGGTGATTGCTAGAAAAGCGGGGAATGTAATGGTCAGGTTAGATCATGAATACAATGCGTATGAGCGTTGTTAAAATACATCGTTGTTTGACGCTGCAGTGATGGGCACGGACGACATTTTAAGTATCTATGACTCTAATATAACATTTGTCTTTAAAAAAATTTGTAATATTAGTATTTTTAAAAATAAATGTTTTTTGACAAATTTCCCGCTTTTCTAGTAACCACCTTGTGTGTATATATATATATATATATATATATATATATATATATATATATATATATATTGTGTGTGCAAAATTAAGACTTCAAGACAAGATGTTGATGGCAACAAAAAGTGAATTTCATTTTATGTTACAATTGTTTCAATGTCCAATTCGATAATTTCAATCATTGTATCGTTTGAAAATTTTCAGAAACCAGCATTCTTTTCAGACTTTATGAAGAAACACACTTTTGGCAATGTTGCATTTTTTTAAAAGATAAATGTGGTAATTTTGAAGCTTAATCCTTAAGTCAACAATGTTTGGCTTAAAACCTATTGGTATATTAAAATTTACTGAATTACACGAACTCAGTAAATTAAACACACACACATATATATAGATATATATATATATAGAGAGAGACCACTTAATTGTTTCACATAAACTAACGAATGAAAATATAATTTTACGCGTAAATTTGCAGTGTTTACTTCAACAGTGCTCAATATATATGTAGAGCTAGGTACTAAGTTATAACAGATATATCGCACAAAAGCTATGCAGACTATTTCTCGATTCATTCTCGTGTGAATTCGTTAATTTTACGAATTCTCACGCGAACGAAATGCGGAATAATCTTTGTTGCTTACTTGCCATATGTAATTTACAATTACTAGTTATGTATATATATATATATATGCATATATATATTATGTATATTATATATCTGTATATACTATATATGTGTATATATTACATATATATATATATATATTAAACATAGTATAAATATGTGTATATATATTGCATATGTATATATATAATGTATATTTAATTTATGTGTGTATATATCATATATATGTGTATTTATGTGTACATATATATATATTATATATGTATAGATAAGCATGTATATATTATATGTACGTGTATATATGTATGTGTGTATATATGCATGTATATATTATATATATGTATAAAAAGTGTGTATATAATATATATATATGTGTGTGTGTGTGTATATATGCATGTATATATATTATATACATATGTATAAAAAAGTGTGTATATATAATATATGCGTATATATGCATATATTATGCATATATTATACATGTGTGTATATATTATACATGTGTATATATATTATACGTGTGCATATATATTATATGTGTATATATATTATGTGTATATAATATGTGTATATATATTATGTGCATATATATTATACATGTATATATATTATACGTGTGTGTATATATATATTATACATGTGCATATATATGTTATGCATATATATATATATGATATATGTATATATTATATATATGAATATATATTATACATATGAACATATATTATACATATGAACATATATTATATATATGAATATATATTATATATATATGAATATATATTATATATGAATATATATTATATATATGTATATATATTATATATATGTTTATATATATGTATATATATTATATATATATATATGCTTATATATATGTATATATATTATATATATATATATATATATATATATTATCATTATATTATTACGCTTATCGCTCCGTCCGTTATCATGCTGTGCATCCCTAAAAAAGAAAAGTGGAATATTCAAACTAAACCTTGTCACCCTTGAAAAGGAAAATTGAAATATAAAAAAAATGGTGTCGCTGTTGAGGCAAATGATTTATTTCTTGGCCTTTTGGCTAAGATCACAGTGTAGTATCTGTTCTTCAGGTGTTACTTTTCAATTTCTTCTCACTCAGTGGAAGAGAAATCATTTACGACTAAGACAATTTTTAAGACAATTTCTTCTCAACATTAAAAAATTACCCTGGTGTATAAACCTGTCCCGTGGGGACGCGTTATGAATATGTTTTATATTAAAAAAGTAACTGGAAAAGGTTATTTTTGATTTAATTACAAAATGCCCTGGAAATGTAACTTCTGATTTATTATAAAATTCCCTGGAAAATGTCCGTTATGATTATTTTTTTGTTTACTTGCCTCCCCACAAGGGGTGAATTGGACATGTGGTCGGTTAAAAATCAAGGGGTGGTTACCAGCTCCCCAAAAAGAGGCACTCTGGTCAATAACAAAAATAAAAATTGTCAGTACTGAAGGATTTCTCTTCCATTAACCAAGACCAAAGAGGGTGTTTAAGTCACTGGAATGCGGAAACTGATAGTACACTCAGAAAATCATGTTGAAGCAATGGTTGCCTTATCTCTAACCGTGTTAATGTTTTTAGGTATTACTTTCGAAAAACTGCTGAAGCAGTTTATGATTTAAACATTACTTTATTTCAAGTATATTTTAAGCAGTGGGTTACGAGATATTAAGTCAGTTCCGGAAATTACTCAAACCGTTTATTTAATGTATATTTTTAACAGTGGGGTGGGGGATATTGAATCAGTCCCTAAAATGGGTGAAACAGTTTACGCATTACACATTACTTTATTTATTGTATATTTTTAACATTGGGGTGGGAAATATGAAGTCGGTTCCGGAAATTGCTGCAACCATTTACATTTTGGACATTACTTTATTTAATGTATATTTTAAACAGTATGATGGGAGATAAGTTGGTCTTGGGAATGTCTGAAAAAGTTTACAATTTATACATTACTTTATTTCATGTATATTTTCAACAGTGGGTGGGGATTATAAGTCATTTAAAGAAATGGCTGAAACAGTTTACTATTTAGACATTACATTATTTCATGTATATTTTTCGCAGTGGGTTGGGGATATAAAGTCAGAACCGGAAATTCCTGAAACATTTTACGATTAAAATATTACTTTATTTAATATATATTTTCAACAATTGGGTATCGGACATAAAGTCAGTCCTGGGATTGAATGAGATGTGCAAATATATACTATCAGAAAGCGTCGCTCAGTATTGAATGAGATAGGTGGAAAACATATAGTAGCAAAATACCCAGCGTCGCCCGGGATCGAATGAGATAGGTGAACGACATATATTAACAGAATATGCTGCCTAACCCGGGATTGGATAAGATAAGTGAAACATATATACTATGAGAATACCCAGAATTGATTGATGTGTGTGTAATGAAATACTCAGCCATGGAAATATATCTAAGTTATTTAAGTAAGGAGAGCGGCATAATGGGTCACAGTTATGAAAGTTATTGTCGAAATTAACATATCCAAGAATTATGAAAAATGATGAAATCTGAATTACTTGATTGGTGTGTGTGTAATGATATATTAAGCCCTGACAATATATCAAATATAGTATATAAGTAGGAGGGAGAGGTAAAATGTGGGGATTTAATGATAAAATTATTGTCGAAATTAGTAACATATCCAGGATTATGAACAAAGATTAAATGTGAAATGATCGAATGTGTGCTTTTAATAAAATAATCAGCCCAGGGAATATATCAAAGTAATTCGTTAGTAAGAGAGGGCGATGATGTAAGTTAAAATGATGAAAAATGATTGTCGACATTAGTACCATATCCAAGAATTATGAAAATGACGAACTGTGTGTTAATTGATTGGTGAAGTAATAATCCCAGAGTGATTGCAATGACATACAAATCCCAGATAATATATCAAAGTTATTATTTTAGTAATGGCGAGGGTTAATAAAAATATGAAAAATAATTGTCGAAATGAGTAACATATCCCAGAAATAAGAAAGGTGATTAAGTGAGAGTTAATTGAAAGTTGCGTTATTATGAAATAATCAACCCAGAAAACATATCAAAGTAGTTTTTTAGTAAGAGACGGCGATGAGGATGGTTTAAATTATAACAAAATTATTGTTGAAATTAGTAACATATCCAAGATTTACAAAAAATGACGAAATGTGATTTAATTGATTGGTGTGTTTATAATAAAATAATCAGCCTAGACAATATACCAAATTTATTACATAAGTAAAGGGGAAGGAGATAAGGAAGGCTTAAATTATAAAAAAAATATTCTCGAAATTAGTAACATATCCAAGTATTACGAGAAAATGATTAATATTTGTTAATTGATTGGTATGTTAGTAAGGAAATAATCAGCCTAGAGAAGACATCACATTATTATTTAGTAAAGACGGAAGGGCGAAAATGTGGGTTAAAATAATGAAAAATGATTGTCGAAATAAATAACATATCCAAGAATTATGAAAAATGAGTAAATGTGATTTCATGCATTAGTGTGTTTGTAATAAAATAAGTCCAGATAATATTTCAAAGTTATTGTTTTATTAAGGAGGGAACGATAATGTGGGTATAAATTATGAAAAATTATTGTCGAAATTAGTAACATACTCAAGAATTATGAAAAATGATGAAATGGATGTTAATTGATTAGTGTGTTTGTAATGAGATGATCGGCCCAGCAAATGTATCAAATTTATTATTTTTGTAAGGTTGGGCGACAACGTTTGTTTAAATTATAAAAATAATATTGTCGAAATGAGTACCATATTCAAAAATTGTGAAGAATTATGAAATGAGAGTTGATTTATGTGTTTGTGTTCGTAATGAAATAATCAGCCTAGACAATATATAAAAGTAAGGTGTGCGTTATGGTGAGTTTAAATGATGAAAACTTATTGTCAAAATTAGTACCATATCCAAGAATTATTACAAATGACGAAATGTGTGTTAATTGATAGTTGTGGTTTTTATAAAATAATAAGCCGATACAATATATCAAATTTTATATTTTACAAAGTGAGGGGTCAAAATGTAGGTTGAAATTATGACAAAATTATTGTCGAACATAGTAACATATTCAATAATTATGAAAAATGATAAACTGTAAGTTAATAAACCGGTGTGTTTGTAATGAAATAATCAGCCCAGGAAATATATGAAAGTTATTATTTAAGTATGAGGGCAGGACAGTTTTAATAAAAAGCCAGAATATGATTGTGCCTTCATTCAGAACGCTACGAGCACGCCCAGAAACAATATATTACATATGAAAAATGCTGCTGCGGAATTTCACCAGGTCCTGCTAGTGTATATGATTATATATATATATATATATATATATATATATATATATATATATGTATATATTACATATATGAGTATCTATATGTATGTATATGTATATATATATATGTATATATTACATATATGATTATCTATATGCATGTATATGTATATATATGTACGTATATATTACATATTGGATTATCTATATGCATATATATGTATATATATATTATATATATGAGTATATATTATATATTATATATATGAGTATATTATATATATATGAGTATATATATGTATATATAGTTTATATATATGTGTATAGTTTATATGTGTATTTAGTTTATATATATATTTTATATATGTATATATATTTTATATATGTATATATATTTTATATATGTATATATAGTTTATATATGTATATATATAGTTTATATATGTATATATATAGTTTATATATGTATATATAGTTTATATATGTATATATAGTTTATATATGTATATATAGTTTATATATGTATATATAGTTTATATATGTATATATAGTTTATATATGTATATATAGTTTATATATGCATATATAGTTTATATATATATAGTTTATATATGTATATATAGTTTATATATGTATATATAGTTTATATATATATAGTTTATATATGTATATATAGTTTATATATATATAGTTTATATATATATGTATGAATAGTTTATATATATTTGTATATATAGTTTATATATATTCGTATATATAGTTTATATATAGTTTATATATATTTGTATATATAGTTTATATATGTATATATGTATATATAGTTTATATATATGTATATATAGTTTATATATATGAATATATAGTTTATATATATATGTATATATAGTTTATATATATATGTATATATAGTTTATATATATATATGTATATATAGTTTATATATATATGTATATATAGTTTATATATATGTATATATAGTTTATATGTATATATAGTTTATATATATGTATATATATAGTTTATATGTATATGTATGTATAGTTTATGTATATATAATTTATATATATATATATATATGTACATATAGTTTATATATATGTATATGTAGTTTATGTATATATATGTACATATAGTTTATATATATATATGTATATCTAGTTTATATATATATGTATATGTAGTTTATGTATATATATGTATATATAGTTTATATACATATGTATATATAGTTTATATACATATGTATATATAGTTAATATATATATATGTATATGTAGTTTATATATGTATATAGTGATCATATATGTACATATGTGTACATATATTAGGTGTATATATGTACATATATTATGTTTATATATTATGTGTATATATATTTATATATATATATATATTATATAATCATATTTATATATATATATTATATGTATATATATATCTAGTATATTTATAAAATATATGTATATATTATATATTTATGTATATATTATATATTTATGTATATATTGTATATATTATATATTTATGTATATATTATATATGTATATATTATATATGTATATATTATATATGTATATATTATATATTTATGTATATATTATATATTTATGTATATATTATATATGTATATATTATATATGTATATATTATATATTTGTGTATATATGTTATATGTGTATATTATATATGTATATATTATATCTTCTCTATATAAATAAAATGAACTCATTTTTTCCCGTTTGATTTTGACATTAATAGGATTAAAAATCAAGATATTTCATGCAAATATAATATGCACAAACGACAGAACAATATCTGAGCTGTGTTATAGGCTTATTATTTCTCAAATTCCTCGAGTATCTTAGATTGCTATACTTTTTCTGCTGAGAAGTCACGGCCAAAATAGGTTAAGATCAATGGAAGTAGTAAAATCTTTTCTCTCTAAAAAATTCCTCCTCCCTCTTCCACCACTTAACACCGTTTGGGGATCGTTCAGAAGGAACAGTTGAGAAGAGAACACCGGTTTGGCTTCGTAGTTCTTTCATGTCAAGTTATTTAAAATCACTAAACTAAGCTGCAGTGCTCTGTGGCGTAGTGGTTAGCGTGCTGGCCATTACACATCTTATTTTCACGTTCGCTCCGACCTACCGTAGTCGTTTTTTTTTTTTTTTCCTAAACAACTGGAATGGACTTTTCTTGGTGGCCGAACTGTTAACGTTGCAGATGTTTTTTTTTTTGTTTTTTTTCACACTTTAGTTTCCTCCGGGTTTGATCCTTCCTACTTACCTACCATAACATTTTTTAAAACTCCCCCCCGTCTCGGAAACAAACACTCGGGCAACGCCGGGTACCCCCGCTAGTATGTATCTATTATATATGTATATATTATATATGTATATATTATATATGTATATATTATATATGTATGTATTATATATGTATGTATATTATATGTGTTTATATTATATGTATGTATATATTATATACATGTATATATTATATGTATGTATATATTATATACATGTATGTATTATATACATGTATATATTATAAACATGTATATATTATAAACATGTATATGTATATATTATATATATATGTATTATATATATGTATATTATATATATATGTATATATTATATATATATGTATATACTAGCTGTACCCTACCATGCGTTGCAGTGTCTCAATTTGGTGTAATGGACAAATTTAATAAAAGAGAAAATGCATGTTTCTTATATTAGTACAGCAATCCACTCCAAAAAAGGTAAAAAGAAGGCGAAACTTAAAAAAAATGGTACTCTTGCAGAATTTGATCTGGATCCTCGAGAGTTTCTGTCAATCATTTATGTTTTGGACTTTACCAACAATCAGTGGATGAAGCCGAACGTAGCAGACATTTTGAAACGCTAAGTGTTTTTTTTGTTGTTGTTTTAAAAAATGTGAGTTAGTAATTAATAATTGGTTGTTGGTGGGGGGGGGGGTTACTATACACATATTCGAAAAATTGTCCAAAAACAAATAAATGAAAGCAAAGGTAAGGTAATTTACGTTTCTACCTAATTTGATAATTGTTTAGTGTTTTCATGTAAGGTAAAATGTTTAATTGGCTCAAAAAAACAGAAATGGTCGCGGATTCTGTTGAATACGTTAAGTGTGGGAAAGTAAGGTGAAAACTAAAAACTATACAAAACAGTGTCTGAAACTCACCGAATATATGTTACCATGACATAAGCTGGCATAATCGGTAGGTTTCTGACAGTATTTTGTATAGTTTTTTGTAGTTTTAACTCAGTTTCTCTAACTTAAAGTAATCAACAGTGTCCACCACAATGTGTAGCTTTCAAATACACCAATAAACACTTTTTCGAGCCCATTAAACGGTTCATTAAGTGAAAATGGTTTGTATTACTAAACACAGATACAAAGAAGTTATCAAAAATTAATATCTAACAAATAAATGTTATCAAAGGGTAGAAAAGTAAGTGTTCTACCTAACTGGATAAGATTTTAGTGTTTTTATGTAATGTATAATCGGTTCAAAAACATTCAATGTTTATCGGTATATCTGAAAAATACAAATGGCGGCAGACTGTATCGAACACGTTAAGTTTGGGGAAATTTTGAGACAATAAGTTTAAACTAAAAACAACTATACAAAATACTGTTAGGAACTCACTCAATATATGTTACCATGATGTAGGCTGGCATATAATCGGTGGTTTTAAACTTTTGCTCGATACAGGTGACGACTTTTAAAAGTCCCTTTTAGTGATTACCGGGTTTGAGGATATTTGTACAACTAAACGGCAAATCTGCTCAAAAAAATCCGGTATTATTTTACTTTAAGGCCCGTTTCACGTTCATATATAACGAAATATTTTATTGTAGATTTCGGTGTGCTAAAAACGAATCTGCAAACCGTTTACGTAGCAAAAAAAAAAGTTTTCATGATATTCCTGAAATTACTTTTCGAAAAGTGGGTGATCACTTTTCAATGTAAATTTAACTTAGAATGTGCACCCACTTTCTGGCCACCTGAGAGAGGGGCATTTTTCTGTTTCTTGGCTAAAACGTTTTTTGTTTGATTTCTTTTGCATGGTAATAACCCCTGAACTCTCCGACTATTTTCCATTTAACAGCCGTAGCCTTCGTTTACGCTATGCGTAAGCATAAACGAAAGCTGTTTAGCCAATAAACATGGGAAAAAATCCCCCCTCTCTCAGATGGCTAGAAAGTGGGTGCTCATTTTAAGTTAAATTTACATGGAAAAGTGATCGCCACTTTTTCGAAAAAGTAATTTCTTCATATCATAAAAAATATTTTTTGGGACGGAAACGGTTTGCAGATTCGTTTTTAGCACACCAAAATCGACAAAAAAAATATTGTTATTTACGAACGTGAGACGCACGGCCCTTAATCGGAAATTATATAAAAAATCCGGGGGAAAATAGTTTTCAATAAAAACAGCAAATGAATTCGATAGAAAAAAATGGATGCAATTTTTTTTTCTTTCTGTGTGTTTCTTGGCTAAAAAGTCTTTTTGTTTGATTTCTTTTGCATGGTATTAACCCCTGAACTCTGGGACTATTTTCCATTTCACAGACGTAGCCTTTGTTTATAAACGAAAACTGTTAAATATGCATTCGCGTACCAAACTGCCTTGTCAAAAAAACCTTTAAGCCAATAAACACGAAAATAAATGCCCCTTCCTCAGGTGGCCAGAAAGCGGGTGCTCATTTTAAGTTAAATTTACAGGGAAAAGTGATCACCCACTTTTCGAAAAAAAAAAATTTCTTCAGATCATGAAAACTATTTTGGTACTCCTTGGGCGTTGAGTTCCATGGCGACACGCAGAATTTTTTAATGGTCGTTACCTTAGTACCCCCATAGTCAAGGCTAACGCATGCGCACGTAACATTTTTTATTTATTTACTTACGTGGTGGAGTTTCTATACTGATAGGTTTTTTGAAATTTTTTCACTGGATTATTATTGATTGAACACTAACCAGATTATGAAAAAAATTGAAAAAAAAAATCATTTCAACATTTGAAAGGGATACTCACTTTTTAGTTACCACGTTCTGGTAAATCGGTCACTTTTTATTTATTTCTTTTTTCTAAATACGGAAGTGTCTTCGGGAGATATAAAATGGTTGTATGTTGACGAAGCAATGTATCGGGAGGCGTACGGGATTAAAAATTATTGATAAATTTTTAGATTAGGTCCACCTCCTCAATTTTCTTTTAAATGACGACTTGAAATGGTTTTCGACTATGCTGAATACGAAAATCGCATCGAAATTTTGCAGAAATAAGTAGTTATCAAGATATAAAAAGTTGTATTATGCATTGTAATCTTTGGCGGCCATCTTTTTTACGTGCGTGTATTTGTTTATGGCGCGTGTGAACGTAAAAAGATGGCCGCCAAAGAATACAATGCATAATACAACTATTTATTTCCGCAAAATTTCAATGCAATTTGCGTGTTCAGCATACACGCAAACCTATAAATGTCGTCATTGAAAGGAAAATTGTGGAGGTGGACCTAATCTAAAAAAAATACCAAATTATTAAACATTTCTCCAGCATGTTAGTGAAATTTATAATACTTTAAAAAAATTAAAAAGAAACAAAACAAAAGTTTTGAAACAAAAACTCACCTTTCGCAAAAACAATTTAAAAAAACACACACACAAACTGACTAAATAAGTAAAAAAAAAAATAATTAAAAATCACGAAACTTTATTTTCATGAAAACAATAAAAAAAGTCCTGTTCTCTCTATTTTTTTTCTTTGAGAAACAAATATATTTCTGACTTACAAACGCGGTAGAGACTCATTATTTTTACTTTCTATGGTTTTGATATACCGCGTTTTTATTGCTTACAAAATGGGTGACTGATTTATCAGAACGTTGTAACTAAAAAGTGAGCACCACTTTCAAATGTCAAAACAATGATTTCTTTTTTACATTTTTTTAATAATCTGTTTAATTAGTGTCCAATCAATAAAAATCCAGTGAAAAAAATTCCAAAAACCTATAAGTATAGAAATTAAGCATGGGAGTAATGGTTGTACAACAACGTCGCCTTTCGCACTTTTACAAACATTTTTTTTTTTAAAAGTAACTAAACCATTTATTGATAATTTGTCACGTGTACAAACATTTATTTATTTAAGTAGGCTTAACTCCTTCCATGAATAAGAAAAGTTTTACTCTTTAAGAATAATAAAAGGAAAAAGGACTTACTTCTTTTCATGAAGGCCAGAGGAATAGTTGGCCGAAAAGTCGTGAAACAACAACTAATAAAGATGAGAATAATAGTCCGCAATAAATAAAAATGGTGATAATGCAGAGAGCGATACCCGCTATTTTTAAATCCTATTTCCACGTTTAAATAACGTTTTACGATATGTTTTATTATTATTATTATTTATTCAATTGTAAGGTTAAAGTACAGAATAGGTACAAAACATCCTTCCCTCCCCATGTTAAGAATGACTTTTTAAATAATAACATTATTTCAGCACGGATCACTATCTGCATGAGTAATCTTGTATCGAAAAACAAAAAAAAACTCAAAAGGAAGCAACAAACTTTTTTTTGGCCTTATATAATAAAGAAAAGATGTGTAAATTAAAAAATTTGGAAAATAAACAAATGAAATATGTTTTTTTTTTGCTTTGTTTTTTACTGATCGAGTTAACAGAAAATGAAATCTTTCGTCAATTCGTGGCTGTGAAATGAATCGAACCGGAAGTTCAGTTTTATCAACAGAAAAAATTCGCAGTAACGGTTAAAAAATATATTTATTTTATTTAATATTTTAATTTCAATTAGGTAAATTTATTTTAATAACATAAACACATACCTCGACTCTAAAAATGGGGTGTCTGAAAATTTCAAAAAAAATGGTAACGTAGAAATATGGTTTTATTCTTTTAGAACGAACCAAGTTACATTTTTATATATATAGATTATATATATATATGTATATATATGTATATATTATATATATATATGTATATATATGTATATATTATATATATGTGTATATATATATGTATATATATATATATATATATATATATATATATGTATATATTATATATATTATACGTATATTATACATATATTATATATATATTATATATATTATACATGTACATATTATATATTATATATATATACACACACATCATATGTACGTACATATCGGTATATATATTTTATATATGTATTTATTTTTCATGCATGTATATTTTTCTTGCCAACCAATGATTGTAGGTACATGCTTTATATGATTAGCTGAATCTGACAAAGTGATTATTGTAGACAAACAATATAAAAAAACAACTGCGCACCTGTCAGATTTTTAGGGTGAAAATAATAATTTATAATTTGTTTAATTTTTCATCCCTTATGATCGGAAGTCGGACATATATTGACTATGTCTGTAATTATTATGTTTCAGATAAACAAAACAAAAGAAAAAAACATTTTCATTAATTTTACGAAAAAAATTAGTTGTAAATATTTGTAAAATAAATTAACATTTTTCTGCTGATGAGTGCAATATAACTAATATACCATAAATAGGAAATAATTTGGAAAATCCATGCAAACAAAAGACAAATCGTTTAATATGTGCCCATGTGCTAAAAGTACTCCTAGTTTGCTCGGATATTAGTTGTTAAGTTATATTGACTTGTAAACCATATGTACGACTAGGAGCAGGAGTTTTCTCAAAGACATGTTTTTGCTGGCAATCCTAAAATGGTCCCTTATCCTTTATTGGCCAACCTCATCGTTTCTATAATTCGTGGGTTATGTAAGTAACATTCATAATATATAGCCAAAATGTGACAGCAATACTCCATAAATGGACAAATGGTGGCCTGTATAGGTACAGGGTACTTTCAGGTGTAAGTAGTTTTCTGGCACGGTAGAGAGAGAGAGAGCCCACTTTCTTTGCAGCAGCATATTGTTTAGATACACGACCGTCGAGGGCAACTTGGATTTTTCTCTTACTTAAGAAGAATATATGTATATATATATATATATATATATATATATATATATATATATATATATATATATAATGCAATATTTTAACTTCCAATCATAAATACTGATTGTTTTCTATGCCTGCGATACTATTTTGCATTTATATATATATATATATATATATATATATATATATATATATATATTTCTCAATTTCTGCGTTAGGTCAGTTGCCTTGAGATAAGATGATAGCCTAGGAATTCCATCAGGACTTTTAAACTTAGATTATTCTGACTTGCAGGGTTTTCAATTACCATTGCGTTTGCATGGAATTCTAGTATCTGGAAGTGTAAAAATAATTATTAATAATTTTATAAATAGTAGAGGTGTAAAAATTTATGTTAATATTTTATATAACTCTGAATATGTTAATATTTAATTTTACTATGAGCAATTATATTTAAAAATTTGGGATTTTTTTTTCAGAAATAAATCAATTAAAATTGTGTTGTTTAATGAAATGAACTCCAGGAAAAAGTGTTATTTTTTTACAGTACATGATATTAACCAAATCATGAATGGATAAGAAGAGACTACTTTTAAATTATGATGTGAATTTTCCTATGAATGTCAATAAACCTGTTTTGGTACAACGTGTGCGATTCTATGAAAACTAATAGTTTGTGTTTGTGATAAAAGAACCAATTTCCTTTCTGGATTTAATGGTAGAATTACATGGCTTATGAAGTCAACTATAAATAGTCTAATAGCAATTGACTTTCTAATGAACAGACTAAAGGTTTTGATATCGAAATCACTTTAAAGTTCTAACCGCTACGACGCAATTTGATCGTTGCAATCATTTAACTCAGACGTACACTAATCAAGTGTTTATGGGAGTATAATGTTGCAAATAAAGACAAGTGATCAATTTTATTCGGACAAATTTCGATAAAGCATTTTATAATATATTGTATTTTATTTTCCCCCGAAAAAATATTTTAAAACGTTAAACAGAAAGCATCCACATGTTGCATGAGAAGTCTGGTCTCAACAAAATGTGATCTTCAAAGGTTCTCGAGCAACGAAAAGTTTGCACAACTAATTAGCAAAAGTACATTATCATTTTAACCCCTTCATAATTCTATTATCATCATTATCCTCATTACTATTGTTCTTATTGTTCTTATCGTTGTAACTATCGTTATTGTTTTTATCTTTATTTCTATATTGTTACAATATCTGGCTTCAATAACAGGTGTTTTTTTTTAATTTTGTAAGGAAAATAACTAGATAAATTTGATATATAAACGCTGCCTTCTTTTTTATACAAAAGTAAGGTTTTTCAGGCATTACGACCCTTACTCTTATGAATGCGTAGCGACATATAAACAAAGTATATCTCGCCCCACTTCGGTATTAAACACTCTTGTTTGAACATAGTTTAAAATGGTTGCTTCACGTATGGTAAAAAAATAATCTGGAATTATATGTACGAATGTGTGTATATGCATGTATGTGTAGTTTTATTGTTTGCTTATAACGTTTTTTTTTACTATTTTTTATTATTTACTAATAACGTTTGTCTGGACATTTAGTAAGGTTTAAAGTTATTTTCGGATACTGTCCAGTTAATTGTATGGGGAAGATACTTTGTGTTTAATCGCGTCGTGCCCACTAGACTTGACAATGCGTGTTTGTCATAGGACCTTAAGGAATATCATTTGACGGCGTCTTAATTCATTAATACAAAATCAGTCAGCTAACGATGAATGGATCTGTCCAGACTTGACCGTCCCGTCCCAAGTTGCATGTTGAAAGGAGAAAAAGATGTTCTGATTGAAAAAGAAAGCAACATATTGTGTGGCTTGGGGCCAACGAGTACAGATTGCGTTTCAAAACAATCTTTTCTATAGTACGTCTAGATATTGCAATCAAATATTCTACGATTATATAAGTTTCGATAACATTAACATTGAAGATGATTTCTTTAGCTTATGACTTACTATCTTGGTTAAGGGTAAGTTATTCCATTATATTTTTTAGATATAGATTGATAATTTTGATTATTTTTATTATTTAAACTACTGTTTTCACGTGTGTGTTTTTTTATATTTATCGGCCGATGTAACACTAAAAGAAACAAATAATTAGATACAAACCCTTTATTTACCCACGCGAGTTATATTATCTCGTTATGTAGTCTTTAAATGGGTAAAATTCTAAGCAATTCGCAAGTGTATTTTCAGTAAGTACCGCACTTTGGATTAATCTTCAAGCTTCCAGGGAGTCGTAACTGAATTGTATTTAGTACTTTATCGAGACCTTTTAAAAATACAATGGCGAATTAAAATTTCCACACTTATAGCTTACAATAAGAGTGAATGCGACCTGTTATATAATTAACTGTGTAAACAAAACGGAACCAAAACTACACTTGTTATTTTTGAATTCTCTCTCTCTCTCATATATATATATATATATATATATATATATATATATATATATATATATATATATATATATATATATATATATATAGTTATATATATATGGCGATTAAGCTACACTGAATATTCCGCGTTTCATCCACTCTATGATTCTTTTTTGGTTGTCTTTCGTTTTTATATACACTTCTATTGAGAGTTTAGTTAGCCAATTAGCTTTCTAGAATCCACCGCACCCTTCCTATCAGCCAATGAACATGCACTTACAAGACAAAGGCCCATTTGACCTCTGGTTGACCTGATTCTTTGTGTGTGCTCTATTTAGCCTGGTTATCTAGTGTCTTGGCCTGTTTTAAATCTAGGTTACGTGTTTTAATTTTTATTTTAGTTATTTATTTATTCATATTTTATGTTAGTTTATATATATATATGCATATACATATCTGTGATAGTTTATTTATATGCATGTGTATTTGTTTTATTTGTTTTTTTTATATTGTTTTTGTTAGTTTTAAAGTTATTTTGTATCTCTATCCTAAGCTAAATTTTATCCTGTGAACAAAGTTGTTCGCTATTTCCCTCCTAACGTTTAATAGATTTTGGGGTTCTTTTAAGTAAAGGATAGCAAATTTTACATGGCGGTATAATCTACATGGATCGTCCATGTCTCTACAGGTGTTTGCTTGTCTTACTATTTTCCATTCGACTACCGGCGAACGTCCGCTTTCCTTGAGTTCCCAGTATTTGTTTGCTAGCGTTGTGTTCTTACGGTGCATTTTATTGTTACATATACTTTTATGGTCATAATATCGTGTTTTGACATCTAAGGAAGTCATACCTACGTAATATTTCTTTTATTCAGATTTTCTTTTGCAATTATTGTGGCCTACTAAAGTGCTTTTGGTTAGACATTTATTTTGAAGTTGGGAAAGTGTGAAGTATCTACAGTTGCATTTATCATGTTCGTTTTTAGTATTTTTACTTTTATTTCTAGTATAGTTGCTGTTATCAAGAGTTGGTGTATTATGATTATTATAATTAATATTAGTATAATTATTATTATAATTATTATTATAATTATTTCTGCTAGTTATATATATGTCTATTGTGTGAGTTTTATATTTGTCACGGTGTCTACATTTATTTATTGCTGTCACTTACATTGTTTTTTATTTAATATTTTGTTATGTGCTTTATTATCATCTCAAAATTTTTCCAGCAGCTGTAGGATAACTTTAGGGTATTTTTATTGAAAATTTTGTGTAAGGGGTTGGTTGCGGGAAAGTGATTTTCGATAAGATCGAGAAATTTCTTGCCAAGTTTTGTTTTTATCATTTGATTGTATGACGCCGTATACCAGATTATATTTCTTTTTCTTCTGTTTTTAATTTTATTATAGTTATTGGTGATTTGTTGCTTATATTTGATATCAATATTTTTGTATCCACTATTTTTTAGGGCTGATTCATAGATATTGGTTGACCTGTTAATCGCTGATTTATAGATATTGGGTTACCTGTTAAACGATACTTAATTGAGTTTTATTTAATGGTCATTACTGTAAAACATTTACGAACAATTTCCTGGAACTACAATAGACAACAGTTTTCTTTCGGTTTATATACTAAAAATTAATCGGAACGTCCACGAAACAAAATTCTTTGTAAAAACATGACATCTGTTGAACGAATAACAGCAAGATCTGCTTCACAGTACTTAAATAAGGGCGTTTGCAACTCTTATGTAAAAAAATACTTTCTTAACCGTTTTATTGCATATTTAATTGTTTTCAATTATTTTATGCCCATTTCATTCATTGTTTCTCATCGGTTTTTATTGCCGTTGTTTTTGTTGTTGTCTGCCTGCCACTAACCGTAATCTGCATCCTCGGGTAGGTCTCATGACGACCTCATAAATCGTGGCCGACTAGTATTAAAAAGCCATAGGGAAAAGGAAATTTGGTCTAGCATAAAAATTTAATGCTTAATGCAAAAGCGAAACAAAATAACGTAAACATACATTTTTGCACGTATTTCATTTTACCTTCACCCAATTTGGTCTTCATTTAGTCCATATCAGAAATATGGTAGAGATACAGTGTTTTACCCTTCTGGTTTATAAGCACATAAATTGGACGGAGTTGAAATTCTGCCGAGGAAATACGCAGCTACAACGCTAGGAATACCAGTCAATATATATCTAAGTAACGATTACAATTTAAGTTACTGCATGTTTACAAAAGATTGAATCGAATCTTAAAAAGTGAGATTATTATGATTAAACACTAACAGGAATTTGTGTTACAATCAATTGTGACCAACGAAGAATCTCCCTTTTTGAGAAGCTAGAAACTTCTACCTTAGTAAACCTTATAACTGAATTGTGCCTGACTGTGGTCGCGAAAAGAGTAGAAAGACAAGAACGTGAGGGCTTCAGTAATTGTTGTCATTCAGGAACATTTCCAGCCAAGAGTGACAGTATATAATATCCAACCAAACCAATACGATCTGAGACATAATATTCAAAAGGTTAACCCCAAAGAACTCGTAAACGTGATCTACAAAAACTAAACAATATTCGAGTTGTATGAATCTCACCTTCGCTTTCTCTTTCTTGCACTCTCTTGTACTCTCTTTCAATGAAGAAACAGGAGAATTAAATTGTATTGTTCTCAACAGTCGAAGCCTGGGTTTTGTGTGCCACGGATTCAAGGTGGTTTCCTTTGTCCGCGACGGACGTGGATCTACAATAACTCAATTCACGTTAAAAAACGACCCTGGTGTCTAACTCTGTCCCGTGGGGAGGCACAGTAAATAGGTGCAATAACTGAATTTAAATGGTCCAGTGTTAAGAGTAAATAATACACTTATATTTTATAAAGAGAGTGCCTTGTTCGCTTATTATATGCAGTGTTCAATTTCAGTCCAACGGCTTTTGTTATCGACAATGATGAAAGAATACTATCCATAATGGATTCAACACCAGAACCATGCTAGTAGATTATAGCCGCCGTCATATCGAACTGTTGGATTTTCTATCGTCAATGTACATATCGTTTGATCGTGTCTAACGTCCTGGCAGCTAGTTGGCATGCCAGGATAACAAGAAACGTCTCCGGTAAACGATCGGATCACACCGTAATAGTTAATTTAGGCTACTGTTTTTTATCTTGACTGTTATTACCACAACGATATAACTTCCAAGTTTCGTTAAGAGAGTTCACCATGATACACCGAAAGGAGGTCAGATATTGCATCAGCCAAAACGTTGTTCGAATAATACTCGAGAACAATGGTCGGAAAAATCCTAATACATGTTTTCAAACAGTTTCTTAAATATCTTTCTTTTTGATCACATTATCTTTCCTTTCTTAGCTGAATTGAATACGTCATGGGAGGAAGAAAGCACTGAACATTGATAACAAAAAATGCGTGATTTAATTTTTTTTTTTTTTTAATATTTCAATTACTTGGACCTTTACAACTTTGTTTTTTTTTTTTACTTTTATAAAAACAATTCTCTCCTCGTTAAATAATATCTTTGACGTGTTGAACTTTAAGTTTATGGCGATTTGTCAGGCAATGGTACACGAATGGTGATTTGTATCGTGTTAAATTATATAAAGGTTGAGAAATCCGTTCACACGTTGTGTCGCCATTCTTGCGAATGTCACGGAAGGATGCTGAAATAGTCGCACTTCAAAAATCAATTATTTTTAACGCCCTACGATTAGAAAAAATGTAATAATTTCAAAAGATTTTTTACTGCTTTTCATTTGTCCTCTTGTCATATTTTTCGATGGATACTCCCCAACAAATTTCAGCATATTTACAACTCTTGGAAAAGGTGTTATCTGTAAATAGGATGTGCACACTTTGTAAAGGAAGACAGGAGACAGTTATTTAATAAAGCCATTAAATTTAAACTTTTTTTTTAACTATATTTTTTATTGCTATTTCGTTTTATTTCTATTTCTAGTTTAAAAATGAAGATGAATTAAATTGAAGACATGTCGATGGCAATTTTTATTCCCCTGAGACTTTGTAATTGTTATTTTCTCGTAACGAGAAAAAATAATGTTTTTTTATATCACACTTTTTCTCTTTTTTTATCTCGCCTAGTTCCAATATTGTACAACTGAATACTTTATTTATACACAAAAAAACAAACACACACACATAATGTATGTATGTATATATATATATATATATATATATATATATATATATATATATATATATATATATATATATATATATATACTAGCCGGTCGCCCGACGTTACCCGGTCGGATAATAAACCCGATTTTTAAATTATGTAGATTTTGCATGTATTATTATAAAAGCAATCCTCTACTGATTAATATATACTAGCAGAACCCGTAAAGCGGAGTTACCCTTTTGTAGCATACATAAAAAAAATAAAATACGCCTGTTTTTTTTTGTTTGTTTTTTTTTTTTTGTCACACCCCCAACCGCCTTACGTTAAAAATGACTTTCGGAATACATTTCCTTTGGTGCTTAGGGTGGGGATGTCACCAAATTTGCTTGAATTGTTCAGTGTATTTCTCAGGGCGTGTTTAAGGGAAAAGTTCAGGGCAAAGTATTTTTGTTGGTAAGAATGGAGTTATGGCGTAAAAAAAAAAAAAACTATCGAATCCAGTGTCCCTTATAGGGAACTCAATTCATGTGGTAACCTGAACGTAAATGATAACGGCATTAAAGAAAGTGACCACATAAGCAAACATAAATATAAAGGTTTATTTAAATAACAAACAATAGTAAAATAGATAGGAACAATATATTTTTGTTTCCAAAAATTAATAGAAAAAATAATCCTAGCCTTTTATGAGAAAAATTTAAAGAAATAAAAAAAAAATCTGCAGAAGTGAGGACCGACCGGAAGAAATTGCAAAGAAAAGAACACGATTTAACCTACTGCTCCACTAGTAATGTGCGACGTTACGGCCCACAAACAAACAATCACTTACATTGCCCTGTTTCGTGGACATCGATAAGTCGGGTAATGGAAAGAGAAGGTTATCTACTGTAGTATAAAACAAACAACTTTGTTTTTTTGGTAAATGTTTATAAAATTAAATTATACAACAGAGCACCTGCAATATTTATCTCCAACGCGTTCCACAGTTTTAACCTCCTTGTATGTAAGATTTAGCTTTAATTTAATTTAATATTATCATCCTAACTTTTCTACAATTTAAAA
>NC_136484.1:175986709-176006709 GCF_053919585.1 Euprymna scolopes | reverse complement strand
GTCTAATAAATTCTAAAAAAGGGATTAAATTAAAGAAAATAACAAAGTATATTATGTATTTTTAACTGGCCTTTCCGATGCAGCAATCGGATTTTAGAAAAAAATAAATAACAAAGGAACAACAAACATAATTGCAAAAAACCCTTGTTCAAAATTATTGGCACGACTTTGTTTTTCTTTTAGTATCAGTATAATATCAATCAATTTCCGGTTTACGTGCTTTCTGAACTTTTTTATAGCCATATTATGCTTGTTTAACGCTAATTAAGTGAATAATTTTTCCAGATAATTTTTAGATAGCGATTTATTTAAACTATTATAAGTGACTAAATTATAATTTTCAATCGCCATGGTTAAAACTAAGGAACACAACGAAGACGTCAGGAAGCTTGTTGTTGCATGCCATACCAATGGGGAGGGCTATGATAAGATTTCAAAGAAGCTAAACCTTCCCAAATCCACTGTTGGAGCCATAATAAACAAGTTCAAATCGCAAGGCCACGTTATGAGTTTAGAGGGTAGAGGGAGAAAAAGGATTCTTTCCCCAAAAGATGAACGGAAAATTGTTCGACAAGTAAAACAAAACCCAAGGATCTCTGTTGGGGAGATTGTTGATGAACAGAGCACCTCTAGAGTGAATGTATCGCGACATACAGTTGGTAGAGTTTTGAAGAGAGCTGGTTTAAAAGCATGTCGTCCGAGAAAGACTCCCTTATTGAAGCCTATGCACCTGAAAGCAAGGCTAGCCTTTGCAAAACGTCATATTGATAAAGATGTTGCATTCTGGAAACGTGTTCTATTGACTGACAGAACGAAAATAGTTATTTGGCCATAATAAAGTGTCTTATATTTACAGAAAATCTGGCGAAGCTTTCCTGCCTAAGAACACCATACCCACAGTGAAGCACGGTGGAGGCAGTTTGATGTTTTTGGGATCCTTTGCTGCCTCTGGACCAGGGCGACTTGTTAAGGTCACAGGTAGCATAAAAAAGGAAGATTATGTTAAAATATTGGATGAAAATCTGAAAGACTCTGCTAAAGAGCTCTCACTTGGTCGTCGTTTGTGGTTCATGCAAGATAATGACCCAAAGAATTCGGCTAAACTGACTAAGAAATGGCTTGAGGACAATCATATTAATGTTTTGGAGTGGCCATCACAAAGCCCAGATCTTAATCCAATTGAAAATTTATGGAGAACATTAAAATTGAGGGTAATGCAAAGGAAGCCTAAGAATCTTATTCAATTGGAGGATTATTGTCAGGAAGAGTGGGATAAAATTACTACTGCAGAGTGCGACAACTTGGTTGTAAACTATGAAAAGCAACTGAGGAAGGTAATCAAGGCCAAAGGCTATACAATTGATTATTAAATAAATCGTGCCAATAATTTTGTACAAGGGTTTTTTGCAATTATGTTTGTTGTTCCTTTATTTATTTTTTCTAAAATCCGATTGCTGCATCGGAAAGGCCAGTTAAAAATACATAATATACTTTGTTATTTTCTTTAATTTAATCCCTTTTTTAGAATTTATAAGACAAAATTTAACTTTTATTTTATCGTGCCAATAAATATGATCATCACTGTATGTGCATATATGTATGTATGTGCATATATGTATGTATGTGCATATGTATGTATGTGTTTATATATGTAAGTATATGTAGGTATATATGTATGTGTGTATATGTGTATATATATGTATATATATGTATGTATATGTATATATATGTGTGTGTATATGTGTATATATGTATATATATTTGTGTAGTTATGTTTGTGTGTAGATGTGTATTTGTATATAGGTGTGTTTGTATGTGCGTATATATATGTATACATGTCTATATACGCATGTGTATATACGCATGTGTATATACGCATGTTAGGTGTGTATATATATTTCGTTATCGCTTGGCAGTTAATAACTGTGATCTTGTCTGGCTTTGTAAATAAGTATATATCGACAGTATTTTAAGAAATCACAAAAAAATCGCTCGTTATATTGAAACAAAATCGCTGAAAAAATTGAAACAAGGTAATACTTTTGATCATGATTCACAGTTTATCATTAAGAAATTACGTCTTTTAAAACATTTGTATGATAATTGAATTAATCTTACGTTAGATTTCTCATGAACTTTTTAAATATTTTACTGAAATAGATTAGTTCATTATTTGGCCTCACTTTCTACATCTAGCACGAAAATATCCCCACGTTTAAAATGTAGATTTGTTTAAAAAAAAAAAAACAAAAAAAAACTCGTAACTTAGTATTCGATTACCTATAATTTGCAAGTGACGCATCAAGTTACGTCCATTATTTACCAAGTTTTCGGTCTCTTACCATCTCTCACTCTCTCGGCATACCTTGTTCACCGCTTTGTTGATAGCTATGGACAGGTGCTTGATTGTTTCGTAGCAGTATTCGTTTTTTATTTGAACTTCTAATGGGGCATTAACAACGTCTGTTTTAATTAAGCAACTTAACAACCATATACGCACGTTTATATACATGTGGGCTTTTATATTTATTTTTGCTAATAGATTTTTAATTAAATATGCACAATTAAACTTTGTGTAATAAAAGCTTGCATGACTGGCTGTGTAGACTTTTCGACTCGAGTGCTCATTTCTTACCTGTTCTAGTTTTTCCCAATTAAATCCATTAATAACAACAGCTCAAAGGGATCTGATCAACAGTTTTTATCACTGTTTTATTATTAGCAAATTAGATGAAAATACAGTAAATCTAGAAAAATGAAAAACGACACATTGGGAATTTTACGGATGGATGATTCAACTATGAGTTTAATTAATAGAATATACTATTTTATTGGTAAAGATTATCATTAGATTTGGTTTGCTTGTTAATGGGGAAACAACACAAAAGCAATATGACGAGGATTTATTTTGTAAATTAGAACGACAAATACTGATGATTGAAATGTGATACAACTATTTGAAATAATCAGATAGAGAGGCCGTTAGTTCTTTACAATTATCTTCTGATTCTCACAAACAAATATTCATGTCAGTTCGGAATTTGGTCTAACCGTAAGTAGCGATTTACAAATATACATGTCGAGATGTTTAATAAAGAAATATTCGAAATTACATATTGTAGAAATATCGGAAGTTTTCTAATGAAATTAAATTAGACTGTGGTCGGAGGGAAAGATCCACTTAATTTAAAATTTCTATTCAATTCCGGTAACATTGTTTTATGCTAGTCATGTACTTTATATTCTCAGGATTTCTCTAAACATTACGTTTTACCATTAATAAGCCAACATTTTTCATGCTTCTTTCAATAAGGTCTTTCAGTTTTTTTCATTGAAAGCGTTGTTCTGTTTATATTTTTCACGTCTCAAAACGTATTATTGGCATAGTCAAGCTTTAGCAAAAGTTTCAGGGTGACTAATTATATATATATATATATATATATATATATATATATATATATATATATATATATATATGGTTGTGTGTGTGCGTGTTTTACGGTATAAAACTTATAAAGCGCTTTAAATAAGGTCGTGAAGTCTCTAGGGATCCCTTTCATCAACAAGCTCATCAGGAGTCAATGGTTGAATTTCTATCAAGTGTAAAACAAATGTAAAACATATGTTAGCTATAATAAGTTTGTATGATTCTTTCGGTAGCATATTTAAAAACTATGCATTCATTTTTAAAACGTACCTCCTTTTCTAAGATAGTGTTTTCTTCGTAATCCAGAATGATTAATCGTCAACACACCTATTATTTTAAATATGTAACGGCGTCAATAAATGGTTATATTAAATATGTGTGTTGTAATATAAATATTACAGACATAGACTGTGAAAAAACTGATAAAGATATAATAACGTCACAAGGCACGCAGTTAACTAAGGAAATATGTAAGATACTCACATGCTATGCAGACTTTTTTTTATATGCATAAAATATGTATAAAGGAGGTGGCATGTCATTGTTTTAAATATACATGTTTTGTTTTATTTTACTTTAGTCGAAGTTCTCAGTAATCAAGGGGCCCACAACCAGGGGCTAACACTTGAACTCTATATGAGATACATAGATATTCGAATGTTCCATTTAAGTTTTTATCTCTCACGCACTGAGTTAGTAAAGAATTGAGAACATAATTTTCCTCGCCCCAATTTTTATACATTGTAGTATATCTTTCATGTTGGTCTCTTGGTATTACTGGATTCCAGGACAAGGATGCATCTAGTCTGGTGGAGTATCAAGCTTCGTCCTATTATTTGAGGTAATATCACTTGGAGAAGGTGCACCATTCCTCAGAAAAGCTGTGGAGTAGCCGTAGTTAGATCGTATTTGGGCTGCGAATACTATGTGATTTTGAATATTTGGTCAGGGTTTACTTCTATGGAAAAAGTATTCTCATGCCCGATTGTTCTGACAAACCTCTGTACAGAGAGACCTTAGCCACTCGAGGACAGTGTCTAGTAGGCATTCAAGTTCTCCCCCTGTTGGTATTCAAGGCGTGTGGGTGTGTATAGTCAGATGGGGACGATTATCACTTATTTTGCAGTTTTATTATAATTTTATAATTGATATGTTCTATCGCATAAATATATTTTATCACTAGCATCATGTCAGTATCAATAATATGTGATTGCAATAAATCAGTTCATATATATATATATATATATATATATATATATATATATATATATATGTGTGTGTGTGTGTGCAGATTAATTTCAAAATTTGCTATGTCACTTTACACAGCTGATGGGTACGCGTTCAATTATTATTCTACAACGTATGCGTGACCTGTGCTAGCAGTGCAGTAATAGTAATAAAAATATATAAACACTAGCAAACCACGTCCAATACCAGTTAGACCGTTCCAACTGAAACTACCGTAACAATTAACTCCCTTGCCCAAAGGTTATCAGCCAAGGCTGATACCACAAAAGAATAACATGAAGAGTCGAGGACTTTGGGAAGACAAGGGGTGAGAGTACTAACCAGACAATGAGTGAAAATGATATCGGGGTCTCGGAAGCTTTATTTCCACCTCACCTCAGGTGAAGACAGATTGTCATTGCCAGCGAGAAGTCAATATCAAGCAGTTCATGTGATATGTGCACTCATTTCAAAGCTTCTATAAATATATGGAGAGTGCAGGATATTTAACGAGAGTCGCTATCATTCGGACTGACAGGAATCTGTAAGTAATTTATGACTATGGCTTGTGTGATAATTACTAGAAAGTAGTAAAGTGTTCTTATTTCATTACAAATGTGAGCTGACCTTGCCAATCGCAAAATACTAAAATATTAAAGAGAGCATTAGCTCTGTAATTATAAACACAATATTTGCATATTTAAATGAAAAGGTTGTATTTATTATTACGGAACTAATTCTCTCTTTAATATTCTATGTAATATATACTAGTTATTTCAAACGTTATAAAAAGGATCTGGGTGCCATCAGCCAGATTCGAAACAAAAACATTTAGCGGTCCAGCCGCGTTCATTGCGTTTGAGCTAACCAGATAGGCAGACAAGAAAGTTTTAAAGTAAAACTACCTTTATTGTGATTTGCTTTACCCATGTGCACTTCAACTTGTCGACTTCTGTACGTATTATGCAGCCATTCAGAGATTTTATACCTTACAAAAAATTATTTGTATATAATTACAATTTTCTGTAAATATCAGTCACATATGACCAGTGGATTAAGAGTTAATCGGTCAACTATAAGCACACAATGTACAATATATACAGACCTTGCTAACCTTAGCATAGTGGTTGTAAAAAGCATTATTTTTATTATTTAAATGAATTTTGTTTTGTATTTAATATATATATATATATATATATATATATATATATATATATATATATATATATATATATATATATATATTCCTCAAAATCGTTTACCTTAATTAGGGGGGAGGCAAAAAATTGTAGCTACGGATTCATATGATCTGAAATAGAAGAGACTTGATTCCAAATATTTCTCATATATTATATATCTCCTCTTTTGAAAATAAGGTACGATTATGAATATCTACAGTATAAAATTATCCTTATACTCTGTGAAATTTACTTTATATATGGAAAGCAAAGAGCTTAGATAGAGCATATGAGACACATTTGAAATCAAGTTTCCCCTTATTTCAAGTCATGTAAAACCATAGCAGCAAGTTGTTCTCCCTTCCATCAAGGCCAGAGGTTTGTGGGGAAATATCAGATATTTTGTAATTCGTATGTAAAACTAGGAAAACAAATGATAATGATGGAAGTATTGGTAAAGGTGCACTATCATTCGCTATACAATCACTACTATTGTAGGTTTCCGAAGGTACTGGAAACGAAAATTACAGTAAAACTCCCAGGAAACGAGAAGTTTCAAAGACATTAAGAAATTATAAAGTGGGGAATCACTTTTCCATATTTATTTAACGTAAGTGAACATCTCCTTTAGAGCCAAGCTGACCATAAGGGTAAATTTCATATAATCCACTCCAGGATTCAGCTTATTACTTTCCAAAGAGCTTTTATTTTTTTTAATTCTGATCAGTAGTTGCCGAGATGTCTAATTTAAAAATTGCCCCGAAAAGTGCTATATCTATATATGGATACTCGTCACTAAATTGAATAATGAAATGCTTGAATTTTTGTTTCTATGAGCTGAAACACCATAAAACTTGGCAGACTTTTAGTATATTTTGATACTATTCTATTGTTTAAATTTCATGACAATTGGTTAGGGACAACCTATATTTTCAAACCAATAAAATATGCCCAACTTAGCATATGTATATGTGTGTGTGTGAGTGGCCTAGCAAGCCAGCTTTAGTTTCGCTGCTTGGGGAGGAATTTTGCTTCGGATCTGTTTGCTTGGTTGTGTCCCCTGTAGCATTGCAAAGCGAATAATATAAATATATTTATTTATTTATTTATTTGTGGAAAAGGTAAATATATAGACTTTTCAAACTCTAAAGCTTTCTGGTGTAAAAATAAAAATAGCAAAACTAGTATTTCTAAATGTATTTTAAAAATGCTTGTAAGTCATCTTATAAAAGAATGCTATTTTCAAATAGGAAATAAAATATTACTCCAAACGATAGGTATCCCAATGGGATTGGATCCGGCACTATTTTGGGCAAATTTGTATTTACATAGACTCGAGTATATATATATGTCACCATTATTAAAAACAGATATATCTAAAACATATAACTTTCATGGGTGTAGGAGATTTATAGATGACCTTATATGCATAAACGATAATGATGAATTCGAAAAAAATAAGCATCTTATATATCCAAACGAACTAAAATTAAATTGTGAACATAGAGAACAACAGGCTACATTTCTGGATTTAGATATAAAAATTGAGGATGGAATTTTTCTTTATAAAATATTTGATAAAAGAAACGCTTTCCCCTTTAAAATAGTACGTATGCCCCATAAGGATAGCACCTGCCCTGTTTTTGTGTTTTATGGAACTATTATGTCAAAGTTTTTGAGAATAGCTCGCGTTACTCTAAAATTAACAGATTTTATACCACCAGTTTCTAGCTTAGTAATAAGGATGATAAAACAAGGTGGAGATAAAAATAAAATATTTAAACAGTTAAATAAAGCATTTGTTCGTTATTCTGATGCTTTTGAATCGTTCAAGATAAACCAGACTATATTATTAAAGGAAATCCAAAACTATGTTAGCAATGTATAAATGTATTTATAATTACATATAATAAATTTATATTGATATAAATAAAAAAAATGTATATATGTAAAAATAAAATATTTTTAACCTTTATATATCTAAAAATAAAAAATTAAATAAATAAGAATGTAAATATACAAACTACTAACTATAGTGGGGGTGATAAGTAGTTAAATGGATTAATCCAAATCTTATAAATACAAGACTGATTAATTAAAAAATGTATCCATTTTAAATGTGGAAATTGATGAATCGCACAGGTAAGAAATTCATTTTTATACTATGAAAAGGTTAGTAATTGCAATTAAGAATAGGAAATTGGATAAAAAATATTTGTAACTTGTCTTCTTCCTAAGATTAAGGGTGGTGGTGTTTGATCAACACTGCTGGGGAGCCATGATGTAATACACTGTTTTGTTTTTAAATCCCCGAAACAGTGTTTCATGGTAAACAACTGATGATCCCTTGAAAAATAAAAAAAATTGGTATTATAGTAATTTTGAGAGCTGATGCAGTGATTGCAGGTGATTAAATGACTTATTGACTAGATGTTTTTTAACGAATGATAAAAAATATTTTTTTTGTGTGGTTTCAAATGTTAAAAACTTCAAAGACTATATATATATATATATATATATATATATATGTGCGTTTGTGTGTAATACTTCTAGATGCTCAACCTAAATAAAATGTCTTCTACAATGTAATTCTATCATAAAAAAAGTCAGTTATTGAAATCGCATACATTTTCCTCAAATTCCAAGTTTTTCACTTCATCACTATTACTGTGATTGGTGTGTCTTTTGACACCGTTCATGTGGTTTTAATGGTTTCTCATTGTTTGGCCACAATGCCTACCCATGACCTTATTGACTTCACACGATATCAAGCACATTGGCTTTAAGATACATTGGTTTAAAAATAGCTTTGTTCTTGGTTAATAAATGTAAACATGTAATATTTTTTTCGTTTTGTTTATTTGATCTTGATTTTGTTTTACTTTAATTTGTTATATTAATTTAAACATTTGTGGTTTTTTTTTTTTGTGAAAAGACCTGTCTCGGATATTTACATATTTGTATTTATCCGTCGAAAATTAGTAAAAATCAAATAATATAACCCTTAATAGAAAGCTACACGCTGGAGATATTTCTAGTCGCTAGCTTGGAAAACCTTCAAGTTGACTTTTGTTAACGTAACCACGTTAATACGTTACATGAATGTCTCAACACAATTGTTCTTTTTTAAACTTATTTTTTTAATAATTCCATCATTAATCATAATCATCAATAGATAACGCATTGCAATTCAGTGATTGTTAATATAATTCATTATAATAAGCATAAAATGCCCAAAAAATCAATGAGAAATAAATATAAGTAATTACGATAGAGAGAGGAACAACACACTTTACACAATATTCAATTAATCAAATACTAACAGGAGAAACCCGATGTTACCCGGGATTGAATAAAGATAATCGAATGTTCGACACATATTTTTTATTATGGATGTCGCTGAAATTGCCCATTTTTCAGTGAAATCGATTTCTTGCTCTAGTATTGGACTAATTGCGGTGCACTTGGAGGAAGCTTCATATGCTTCCCGTAATGACTTATTCTATAATATATGAAAGTCTTCATTGCACTCTAGAAACCCTACTGCTTCTTTATAAAATGTATATACATAATGGGTTGAAAAGGGTTCAAAATTCAAAACTCACATATCGTGGATCAATTGTGCTCTAGCATAAACATACATTTCGAACTCGCCCCGGTCTTATCAAAGAAGCTACTGTTGATTTTTAGAAGTGGCGTTCTTCTCTTTCTACAGTGGTAAAACCTTCCAAATGCTATAGTGATGCCAGGCTTAATAAAATGTTATCTTTATGCAGAATGGATTGTTCATTCGATTTTCGATACTTAGCAGAGATATCCCGATACAAACCCTATACAAAACACACAAAGTATATTGGTGTAAAATTTCATAAAAATGAGCCCTGTAGTTTTGGAATCTATAGGGAACGAACTCGCATAAACAGAAATAAACTTATATATGTATAAGAGATTTCTATACGTTATTGAAAGACTATTGAAAACTAATATTATTCTAGGAAATTAAATCAATGCCAAATGTACAATAACTTATAGTGTCAAACATGATTATGCATTTGGGTCTGTCTATTATACTACACAGCGTGGATTTTAGAAGTTTAGGATTTCCCACTTATAGATTGATTAAATAACCTATGGTGTATATATATATATATATATATATATATATATATATATATATATATATATATTGTGACTAATATATTCTTCTTTTAGTATTAAATATGAATCGGACAATAGAAATATAAACGCAGAATATGAAATGCACAGGATTTTGAGTTCGTACACTATAATAATACCAGTATTCATGGATATGGTCATTCTATAGAATACATTTTGACATGTATACCACACTAATACTGTTGCTCGTAAGAAATGCACGGATGGCTTTATTAAACGTAAGCTACATATTTAAAAAAAAATACTCATCTTGGAATCTACAAATGCTAATAGAAGAACAGGATTTCTTAATGACATACATTGTTACAACGGTCTCGATCCTCATAAAACTGAAAACCAAAGAGACATCGATAGTTGTGAGCTGTTAGAGGGTCTCATTATATACTGAGTACACATAGTGAAGGCGCATCAACATTACATTAATCTTGAGTTGAAAATTTACCCTGAGAAAGACTCGTACGTTTACAGGTAGCTTTATGAAATTAATTGAACAGAAATCTCTATTCGCTTTCCTTACAGATAGGATATAAATTTAGATTCATTGAAATTCTTATTTCAACAGACATGTAAATATTTTTAGTAAATGTTTACACTGACACGTTTATTTTATAGAAACTTGACAAGATTTACTCAAATTAGCAAATATATGGTCTTACGTATAAGTTTCGAATTTTCTCATGAAGAGTCGATTATCACAATATTTTTTGATGAATATGAAGCCACAAAGGGAAGTAATTCCTGGGAATAGGGTGTTATTACAGTTAAAAAGAAACTAAACTATTTAGGGGAGAGAATGGAAGAATGCTATCATGAAGAACGAACAGCTGGTAATAGAAAGCTCTATGCTAGAAACATCTGCATCTCTCTGAATATATTTCCAGGAACTAGTTTAGAACTCGCCCCTCGTTAGCTTTAGCTAATACGACCAGAGGTACGTTAATATTTAAACACAATTTTTCCATTTTTAATTTATATTTTAGAATGTTATCATAAATCATAATGGTCGGTATATAATGTATTTTGAATACAGAACGTAATGTCAATAAGCACGATAAAAAAAGTTATAATGCAACTCTCGAAAATGTCGGCCATGTTTGAGCAGACATTTTCATGATGAACAAACGTATGCTACACCATACTTACTTACTGAAAATTATGAGGTAATGCCTTCATGTTGAAATGATACGCAAGACATTTCTGAATTGGACATCGAAAAAAAGTACAATATTATATTAATAAAAGCCAAGTACGGCCAACGATGGAGTACTGCTGCCACATCTGGGCAGGAGCTGCTGAAAATAACTTATCCTGCCTTGACAGAGTACAAAATAGACTTCATAGCTTGGTGGGGGGATGCCATTTCCTCTTCCCTGCAACCTCTCTCCGACAGAAGAGACGTTGCGAGCCTGTCTCTGTTTTATCGTTATTTTCATGGAAAGTGCTCGTCTGAGCTTCAATCTATGGTCCCCTCTCGCCAATATTTCACGAAAAAGACCCGACTAGCTGAAACCACTGTCAATAATTTTCCCTATTCTTTATCCGTGCCTAAATGAAAACGTAGATTCCATGAACAAAGCTTCTTTCTTAGAACTGCACGCCTGTGGAACTCTCTGTCGCTTTCCTGTTTCCCTCCCGACTTCAACTTGGATGTCTTCAAGTCCAACATAAACAAATTCCTGATGAACCGCCCCCTTAAATAAGACACTTTATCAAATCTCGAATTCTAACTATTACTACGATACTATCTCATCGATTACTGTACACACAATAACCTTTATCCCCGAGTGGCTTCTGGGCTTTAATAAGTGGTGACCTCCATATAAAAAAATACAAATTATAGCATAGTTTCGTATTCAGACGGGTTCCAAATCTTCATTCGAAAGACGAATACAATCGTTCATTACAAGAATAATTACGGAATCAAGTTCCATAAATACGAGATCTTCAGTTTGTCATGTAATACCAGCGTATCTCTGGAAAATCACTCTTTATATATGAAATCGAAGAATAGAATTATTTATCTATCTATATATCTATAAAAGTGAAAGTGTATGGCTGTGTGTCTGTGACTGTACATTTCCCTACACAATAACTCAGTCAATATTCAGTCTACAGACTCGAAATTTGATATACAGAGTCTTGAGATTTGAGAAAATCTTTAATTCGTTTTTGGCCAGAAATGTTGCTGATAAGGGGTCAAAGTTCCACGATATGACATTTGCGATATTTACTGAACTCGTCCGCCAATTTTGGGTCTAAACACTTAAAAATTTTAGATATCGGTTCCTTCGAGATGAATCTAACTTGATAACTAGATTTGAACCCAAAACACTAAATGTTAAGGAGTCATGATAGGGGTCAAATTAACAACAACAAAAACTGACCGGTTCAGTCTCTACCAAATTACTCAGAAAATTTCTGGTCTAAACATTTGAAATTGTACATAAAGGGTATTCAGAGATAGGCCAAGGTTTTTAATCGGTTTGGGTAAAAAAATTGAGTTACCATCATATAAATGTATGTATGTTTGCATGTCTGCCTAAAAATTTCGACAGAGGCGACGGATTTCACAAGATTAGTATCGTTTTGAAGTTCAACCCTTCAGAAGACAAATATCGAAAGATTGGCTAAAAACATTAATACCTTCACCTTCAACTGGGCACTTTTCTACAGGAGAAGTACAATTTTTCGCTGATATTTTCGAAAGTCATCCTCTCCTTCGATTGTCTAGCCTTAATTAAAACCTACGTCTCTTCCGGTTTGGCGGTGGTCGTAACAGCAACGACGTCACGTTTCCCCTCCCCGTTCTGTCCCTCCTTTGCGGTACGGGTTCGAGCCTGCCTTCTTACAACACTTCCAAGCACCCGGGCAACGCGGAACACCCATGCTAGTCTATATATCTATAAAAGTGAAGGTGTCTGTGTGTGTGTGTCTGTGTACATTTTCCTACGCAATAATTCTGTCAATTTTCAGTCTACAGACTCGAAAATTGATATACAGTGTACTGAGATTTGGGAAAATCTGGGTAATCGTTTTCAGCCAGAAACTTGGCTGTTAAGAAGTCAAAGTTCAACGAGTTGACCTTTGAGAACTCTAGCAAACTCCTCCGCCAATTTTGGGTCTAAACACTTGAAATTGTAGATATCGGTTCCTTGGACATGGATCTAACTAAATAACTTAATTTAACCCAAACAATAAATGTTAAGGGATCATAATAGGAGTCAAAGTTAAAAAATTGACCGCATTTTTCCTTTTTTTTTTTTTTTTTTTGCTCAACATACACCCCCGAACACCCGGGCAACGCTGAGTTTTAATACTAGTATATCTATAAAGGTGAAAATGCCTGCGTGTGTGCGTGTATGTGAGTGTGTGTGTGTCTGTCTGTCTGTGTACACTTCCCTACCAAATAACTCTAGCAATTATCGTCTACAGACTTGAGATTTGACATAAGGGGTATTGAGATTTGGGAATATCTTTTTATTTCGTTTTTGACCAGAAATTTGGCTCCTAGGGGATCAAGGATTTGACCTTTGAAAACTCTACCAAACTCCTCCGCGAACTTTGGGTCTAAGCACTTGAAATTTTAGATATAGGTTACGTTGACATGGATCTAACGTTCTAATTTGTATTTCAGCCTAAAACAATAAGTGTTAAGGGATAATAATTTTAGTCAAAGTTTTCAAAAAATTTACCTCTGCGGTCTCTACGAAATTACTCAGCCTGTTCTTGTCTAAACATTTGAAATTTTACATAAAGTGTATTCAGATATAGGGTAAGATTTTAAATCAGTTTTTGATGAAAATCTGGCTTCCAAGGGATCAAATTATAAAAGATTTTACCGTTACGGTCTCTAGCAAAGTATTCAGCCAATTTTGGGTCTAAAGATTTGAAATTTTACATAAAGTGTATTAAGGCATGCAGCAAGCATTTTAATCAATTTTGGGGCGAAATTTTGGCTGGCAAGAGGTCAACGTTTACAGAGTTGCCCGTTGCAGACTCTAGCGACCTCCTACGCTAATCTTGTGTCCACACATTTGAAATTTAAGATATAGGTTACTTGGACATGAGTCAAACATATTAATTTAATTTGAGCCCCAAAACAAATGTTAAGGGGTCAAAATTGGAGTCAAAAATTAAAAAAAAAAAGCCGTCTACGATCTCTACCAACTTTTCTCTATGGTAGTTAAGGAAGCCTATTATATAGAAAGGCATTACCGTACATATTCACAATTTTTATATATACTTATGAACAGTACATAGGGTCCGAGCAGAGCCAGTCTGAGCTGCTATATATTATAACAAATAACTATTTCAATTCAGCCGAATTACGCACCAAAATGCTTGCCGAATTTATGATCACATAGACTTTCTTGAAGAAATTACCATCCGTTACACAGATAATTCCAATAATAAATATTATACTTATCTTATACTTATCTTATAAATAGTATCCCCTTTACAATAATACAGCACTAGCTTTGCACGTTTTCAATGGATATCGATAGTAAATATATTTAAAATTGTTGATATGCTGCGGATACTAAATTAGGTTTCATAGCAATTGAACCTAAATTCTTTATTTTCCTCGCTTTATTTAGGAATTCAAAATTAATGTTTTTTATATATCTTTTTATACATTTGCCATTGTAACAAAACGAGCATGTACGAAAAGCTAACAGCGAAACTCAGAAAAAAATTAAGTTACTATACGTTTAAATCAGAGCCCGATTCGTATGTTATAAATTCAGTGCACAATTGCGTGCATCGTCTTGATGAGACATGATAAAATACGACCAATAACCGGAGATATGGGGGTAAATGTATGAAGTGATATGCTACGCCTGTTAATCAAGTTTTCATAACACGAAGCAACATCAAATAATGCGGACAACAAAGCAGGCCATGGTATTTTCGCCGATCTTAGATTACGCACTAAACCCAGCTCTATGAAGTTTATTATTACTTATGAATCGGGGAAAAAATAGGGCACACCTTGAGTGTAATGTAAAACAGATATATTGTGTTAGTGGTAACCAAAACAAGTTTTATCAGTTGCTAAGTGATTAGTTAGCCACATGACATAAAATTAACGACTTAAAAATCATGTATGACAAACATTTAAAATAACACCGAAAGACCCAGAAGGGAAAGATTTAATAGTTGTCCTTATCGGTCATAAAAAATTTGCAATTGGCTTGCTTTACCTTTCCAGCCATTTTGGCTTACCTTAAGCTTCGTCTTTTTTTCTTAACCTATAATCTCTCTCTCTCTCTCTCTCTCTCTCTCTCTCTCTATATATATATATATATATATATATATATATATATAATTATCAGGTGGCTCGACATTACCTAGTCGTAAACTACGCTTAGATATGATATTTTAATTAATAAAGATTTTGTATTTATTATATTATATTGGACCCAATATATATTAATGATTTGAATGGTAAAAATAAAATAACTCCTGCGCCAACACCGATAAATGGAGCCAAATCTTTTAGCTTATCATTTTTTTACTTCATGCTTGACCTATGCAGAAATATTTGATGTAAGGCTAAATATTAAAACATGAACGAATAGCTATTACGTTACTCATGCCTATTCGTAATGCCGTTTTTGGCCTTCACGTGGCAAATACTATTTCTCAATGTTCAGACAATTGTCGCGATTTTCCCCGGCTAAAACACAAATATAAAGTTTCGCATGGGTTCGAATACCAGATAAAGTTTCATGTCTGTAAACCATAAACTAGCAAATTTTGGTGTATAATTTTTTTAAACAGATATCTATATACACATATATATATAGTAATTTATAAAATATATATATATATATATAGTAATTTATAATATATATATATATATATATATATATATATATATATATATCGATTAAGCTACACTGAATATTCTGCGTTTCATCCACTATAGGATTCGTCAGGCTTATGCGCGAATTCTGTGGTTGCTTCTTGTTTTTATATATGTTGAGGATTTTATATATATATATATATATATACATATATATATATATATATATATATATATATATATATATAGTGTTAGTGTATTCAGCGATTGCGAGTGAGTTGCAAAATAATTTTCCAACAAAAGACTAAAAATTTACAAAATCATATTTATTTATATAGCTTAAAGTCAAGAACAACGTTAAGGATATATATATATATATATATATATATATATATATATATATATATATATAATGTGTGTGTGTTTAGGATCACTGACCACTTTACTGCTATATTAGCATTTGTCGTTTATAAGTGTAATTTCCTCTTATTCTTGTGTTCCTCGATGGAGGTTGATAGGTTACATTCTAGCCGCTGAAGTCAAAGATTGACATTTTAACTGGTTTCCAATCTTCCGACCTGTAGTAATCTTCACTTCCAGCACTGATGAGTGTGTAAGCATATATTTAGGTATAAATAATTTAATCAGAAAAATACCCGTACCATGGCGAGCAAAATGTATTCATTTGCATGAACAAATGTTACCCCATTACTAGAATTAAAATCTAATGCTTATGTCCAGAATCCTGTTTCTAATTTGATCAGGATTATTGACCTGGTTTTAATCTTAGAACATGTCTAAAATTTTACTCTTCTGTATCATAAACCCTAAGAACAAATAGAAATTAAAGGAATTCTATTTGCGTGCCTAATACTACGAATAATATCTAATACCTATCTGATAATTAGAATTTTGAAACAAGCCAATCTTATTATGTCACTAAAATCCCTATAATTAAATGATGATTTAATGATCTAAAATGAAATTCGTAGATTATTTATTAATGTATGTAAAATATATATTTAAAAAAATCGGAGATGTGTATATTTGCCGATGATACCACTCTCTATGACAGATATGAGGGGAAGACAAATGAACACATATCCAAGGAAATGGCAGAAACACTAGAGGATGACCTCCAATCTGTAGTGTAATGGGGGCAAAAATGGATGGTCACATTCAATCCTGCTAAGACTGTTTCCTTCAATAACTACAAGAAACCTTCTCTAGCACCAACAGCAATGGCCAAGAACACATTGCATGAAAGTACTTCTTTTAAACTCCTCGGCCTAACGTTTACAGGGAATATGAACTGGATTAGATACATTAACAGCATTACCAAGTCTGCTGCAAAGAAGGTTGTCTCCATCTACCATGCTAGAAAACTACTTACGCCTGAAAGTACCCCGTACCTCTATAAGACCACTATTCGGCCATGCATGGAGTACTGTTGCCACATCTGGGCTGGTGCATCTGCTGCTTGTCTCTCACTCCTGGACAGGGTTCAAAAGAGAGTCGCACAACCTAATAGGTCCTGAACTGTCATCTATGCTTCAGCCTCTGTCCCATCGACGAAATATTGCATCCTTCTGTCTTTTCTACAAATACTTCCATGGTGAATGCTCTGACGAACTGACAACACTTGTACCTCCTCGACGTACCTACCCCCGGCAAACCCGACAAGCTATTAAGTCTCATCCCTTTAAAGTAGAGATCCCTAGGTGCAAGAAAGCGTTTTACTCCAATAGTTTCTTCCCCAGAACTGCAGGTCTTTGGAACTCCCTTCCGGGATTTTGCTTTCACAACTGTACTAATATGCAGAAGTTCAAGTGTAATGTGAAAAACATCTTTCTACTCATCTCCCTTCATAATGACCCTGCAAATTAAGTCTCTGATAGTAGCTCCCTGCTTCAAAGTGGCACTTATCCTTGTTTGGGGGGAAAATTAAATAAAAAAAATTGAATGAATATAAAATGTTCCAAATCATCGAAATAATCTAAATTTTCACCAAGTTATGCTCCAAATCAATCAATTTGCAGAAAACTAAATACATCCACACCTATTTGACATATCTCTCAAACTCTTCTGTCTCTCTATATCTAATTTTCTTCCTATCTCGTCCCGTCTTACTTTGCTTCTTTTTATTTTGTTCGATATTGTCTATGGCTCGATGTTATGTCATTTACTGATCTGATATATCACTGCCATTTCTCTCTCTCTCTTTCTCTCTCTCTTTCTCTCTCTCTCTCTCTCTCTCTCTCTCTGGTAGTCTATCATTCTGTACGCCTATATCTCTTTCTCAGTCTCGCCGTTTTACTATTTCTTTCGTAACCGTGTTTTAACCCTGTCTCTGCTTTATATTAAATTAAACAGCTCTATCTCAATATTATCAAGCGACCTCTCTACCTCATATATATAATATATATAATATATATATATATATATATATATATATATATATATAATCTCTCTCTATATATATATATGATATATATATATATATATATATATATATATATATATATATATATATAATCTCTATTTTCGATATCTCATTTATCTCCTCTTACTGGCCAGTAAGATTGATGTCTTTTCCTCAAGCACCCGTCTAATTTGACCTTTTTCTTTCTCACTCCAATTCTTTGCGCGTTAAACCGCCATCTTACATTTGATCATTGTCAGGTCAGACTAATTGCCGGCTGCCGCCATATTAGTTTTATCGTTCCTTTCGAAATAACCAGTCGGTTTTTGCGTTTTTTATTTCTACTTTCAAGGGAAAGATAAACGGAAAATGTCGACAAAAAAGCACAATAAAAATACAAGTGCAGAAGACATTTCTTTACTTTTTGTTTTGCTATTTTAAGCGTTCCGCTTTTATCGTTTTTAATGTTTTCATTTCATTATGTTGTTGGGTCTATTCAGGAAAATGGCACGTGAACACCGATCGAATTTTCTGCCGAGCATTTTACCCAGCAATATACAAAAAATGTGTGTATACACACATTGCAAACGGGTTTATTATGTACCTACATAAGTATGTTTACTGATTTGCAATGAACTTTAAATAACTATGAACAAAGCTCACGTATATATTAGAATAACATTTCAGGTACTAAATTTTATAATAAAAACAACGTTTAATAATGGATAATATAAATATCACCTGTCTGTTTAAATGTGCGTATATATGGATGTATGTACCTTTCTATGTCTGCCTAAAACTCTTGTTAGAAGCAAACATATTTCACTATATCAGTAGCATTCTAGAGCTCGACGCTTAATACGACATATATCCAAAAATTGACCTAAAACATTAATTCCTACACCCTCAACCGGGCACGTTTCTACAGGGAAGGGTCGCTTTTTTCGCCGGTATTTTCGGAAGTCATCGCCTCTTTTTGATTATCTAGCCTTAATTTGAACTTACGTTACTTCCAGTTTGGCGATGGGCGCACCAGCTAACGCGTCACATTTTTTTTCATTTCTTTTACTCTTTTTCGGGACGGGTTCGATCCTGCCTGTCTACTACCACTGTTTTCATCCTTAAACAAAGTTCCGCTCCCTTTCCTCCTTCGCCTCACGGGTTCGAGCCTGCCTGCCTACTAAAACGTTTTTATGCTCACCACACAACTTTAAACACCCGGACAACGTCGGGCACCTAAGCTACCGTTGAATACATGGAAATAATATTAGAAGTGGACACCGTTTAATATACTACTTAGTAGTTTTGCTTTGTTCTATTCCACTTTTATTCTATCTTCCTTTTCTTTTTTTTTATTTCTGCTGCGTTCTTTCCCTGTAGATTATTAAACTTATTTACAGACTCCAAAACTCAAGCAAAACATTATATAGTTAGATTTTAATAAGTTCCGCATGTTTTTTGTTATTCCGGAAGTTATGATTAGAAAAAAGATAAAACACATCTTTTTAAAGAAAAAGTGTGCGTGTGTGTTTTTTTTTTAAATGACATTCGCGAAATTTGGTTTAAACCATTTAATCTGGCAACCGTGGATAAGAATTTCTTAGAAACCTTATTTGATATAGCCTCGTTTTCGCATATAATGAAATATATGATTATTGATGTAATGGCGTGAGAAAGGAATTTGGAGCAATTTTGCCGCGCAGGAGTTCTTCATCGAGGAAGAAAATCAACGAAACAGTATGTAAAAAAGAGAACATTGTA
>NC_136484.1:175919209-175981709 GCF_053919585.1 Euprymna scolopes | reverse complement strand
CTGTTGTATTTGTGTTGCATTAATGTTCTAAAGTTATATTTAAATTATAATTTTTTTATTGTACAGAGTTTCTGATTGCATTCTTGATTTAAAGTTATTTTTTTAATTGACCTGAACATGAGGATACATTATTTAAAAGCAAAATATAAACAGGTAACCTTATATAGGGACATAAAAGGCGAATCCAATTAGGTGTAGGTTGTTTAAACAGTTACATTCAATCTGGCGCTACTTATATACAAACTGAAAGAAGGCTATTTCTGATGGTTGGCTGCTAATTGGCAGGTTCTCCACACGCTGCTCGCAACACATGAATATAAAGATATACATATATATATAATTCAGTGGTGAGTGTTACGCCTTTTGAAAATGGCGTTTAGTTTAAGTCAGTACAGACATGTATTTCTATATAATTTTATGTTACAGAGTATTATATGCATAAATAAGGTTTACTATTAAATATAATCTTCTTTCTGTCTGTAATATTTACTCTTTTGGGACCGTTTTTGTGCTTATGGCGTGCAAGCATCCGCCGATGGGATATACTTGTTAAGAAGTGCGTTTTAAACTTAACTTTTTGAAATGACACTAATTTGTGCGAATAAATTATTTTCCCGTAAGTATTAACTCTCTTATATTCACACACGCCTATTTTATGATAGTAAGTACATGATATAAATAAAACTAAGACAGTTCAAAAGAACGCGGACATGATCTCATCCCAGTTGAACTATTAGAAAAAGCGGAGTTTGCTCCAGATCTCTAAAAACTGTAACAAATGCCTAAATGAATTACGCTTTCCTGACTGCTGGAAAACTGATTTTGTAGTACAACGGTACAATAATTTAGCGAAAGAACTAACCCATTAAATTATCGCTTCAATAGCCTTCTCCATCTTTTCACCAAAATATGGGAGTCCAAAAATTAAGCATTAGTCCACCACCTATTTGCTGTTAAACATCCGTACGAACAACAGCATGTTTTTAGACAATCCCGCTCTACTGCGGATATCCTAATTATATAGCTGAACGTACAGACATTATGCGCTGGATAAATCAGGAAAAACTAGGACAATAGACCTAGATATATAAAAGGTTTTAACAAGGTATTGCACGACGGTCTTATGAAAATCAGATCATATAGTAATACTGGACGAATACGTAACATAATAAAATCCGTATTAATAAGAGAAGACCCCAGGTTGTCCTCGATTATCGTATTAAAATACTATATATATATATATATATATATATATATATATATATATATATATATATATATATATATATATATATAAATGTGTGTGTACTCTCGGTGTCAAACATTTAACCTTTATTATAAATGATATACATAAATTACCTTTCTGATTAAATTGTCTCTGAGATGGGTATTTGCTGCCAACACCACGCCCTATAACAGATAAGAGTGAAATAAGAAACACGCCAGAAGCATAAAAAATGTCCCGAAATATTTAATATTCACAGACAGAAATATATTTCATTGTGAACGCGTTTTATTCATGTAATTATCTATAACATAAAATTATATAGAAATACATGTCCGTGCTGACAATGGCGAAAACTCTAGAAGACCTACTATCAGTGATTGAATGGGGATAAGTGTGTGGTCACATTCAAAGATGCTATTTTCTTTTAATAACTACAAGAAAGGTCCTCGACTCCCAAAAGCCAAGGCTAATTATACATTACCTGAAAGTACTTCGTTCAAACTCCTCGGCTTAATGGTCATAGGGAACATGAATTGGAATATACACATTGAGTATGTTGCCAAGGCTGGTGCGAAGAAAATTAGCGGTCTCGACCGAGCTAGAAAGTTATTTACGCCTGAGAGTTTGTATTCCAGCTTTGGTCCTAGATAAAAGTACACATATGTGACATAAAAACCGCCATTCTTGTGAAGGTGATCGCATGATAATATTGTGAAAATTCGATGTCGTATCGGGCCACTTGTAGATTTGCTGATTAGGATAAAAATATGATAACTTAGCGATGCTTCATGTGCTGTAAACGCCTCCTCATAAGACTGTTGTTCTTGTGTTTGGTTTTGATTTCAGATGATTTACAACACCAGCTTTTTACAAAACGTATATGCCACATACAGTTCATGTTGTAATAACTGATATTCCATTTTCGTCCTTATTTTAAAACACGTTTTATAACAGCAGGATCTGCACACTGCTCTTCAAAAATTTTGCAATTTTCTCTGACGGTATTTCTCGCGTGATTGATTTTTTTACTTGGGCTTCCTAGTTATCTACATCCATTTTCAAGTTGGCCTTAAGAGAATCCATAAACCTTTTTTTCTTGTTTTATATACTGGTATTTTACTACTATATCTCTCGCCATAAAACAGTTGTTTAGAAAGTTTTGTTGTCCTCCATACTAATCAAGTGTCAAGTTCAGCGCATCTAATTTGGAATTCTTTTCATATCAAATACAATACCATTTGATCATTCAAGATCTTCAGGTAATGCGTAACAGTTCTCTACATAACATAAAGAATTCTCCGAATACAACTTTGATCATACATTTCCAATAACTTTCCCATGCCTTCTTTATGTTTTCCAAGTCCCTGACATATATATCAGCGTACTGATGACGCATGCTTCGTAAACATTTAGCTTTGTTTTAAATGTGTTTTGAATTCCTCCAGCTTGCCAAAAGCAGAACTGGCTTTTACTATTCTGTGATTTATCTCAGCATCAAATGTACAGTCTTTACTCGGCGTATTACGCAGATATATAACATTGTCCGTGATATTTATCTTATTATCAACCAAGATGTTAAGGTCAACATATGGCATTCCTATAGAAGGCAGGTACATAACATGTTTTATTGAAGCTGATAGTAAGTCCAAATGCTCCATAGCATCTGATAAAATGCCTATAATCATCTGTGGCTGCTTCATGATATGAGACAAGGTCTGCATCTTTTGCATATAAAGTTCAAGAACAAGATTCTGAAACGTTTTCGGCGTTGCGTTGAAACATCTAAGGTTAAAAAGTTGATCATGCAATTCTTAAAAGCATGCACAAGCATCTCAGCGAAATAAATGAAAAATAATGTCGGACTTCTTAGGGGGCAACCAGAGTTTTCCAGGGAAATCCGTTCTGTTACATTTTTACACATATTTTGTTTTCTGTTTGTGGAAATTTTTTTAAAAAATCAAGGCGTCGTTATTTAGAAAAGTAAAGTCAGTCGAACGGACATACGAACAAGTAGGAATTTACAATAACTTTTTGTTAACAGGGACTAATATGTGGCTTATTAATTTGACGAAAGCAATAATGGTGCATATTTTCTGCTAAAAATTATAATTTACTTAGTAGTTGTGAGGGTTTTAACATTTTAGAGTTGGCGATTTAATGTTTATGGGGAAGAGTACTTTAATATTAGAGAAAATTGTTAATCTTCCTTAGAACAAAAAGTTAAAATTAAAGTTTGAGTTTTTGGTTGTTATCAATATCGTTTGTTTGTTTCGGTTAAATTGTACTAAAAGTGATAGCATATCTATGGTATAAATAGTGAGACTAAGACAATATAATCTTAATTTTGTCTATTAAGATTAAACATCATAAACGTTTGAGAAAGGTGAAATGAGATATAATATTCATGTATATGCCAAGTGCACAAAGTTTCAGTGAATGAATTGAGGGAAATTGATAAATATCAATATCTTATATTTTAAGTAAAATTATCACAATAGAAGATAATTACATCCAAGCATGGACATAACTTAATTATATGCATTTCGAGATTGTATTACTATTATTATTGCTATACTACTTTCATATCTCCGGGTAGTAAATAAATACAAAAGCTACCATGAGAAATGGGAGTGGGATGGTCGGAGTGGACGGAAAAGGCGAACGAGTAGGAAAAAGAAAGGCATGACTTTTGAATCACTACCAATATGTTATCTATTCATTCTTTTTCGTTTTCTGTCTTGCATATTTTCCATTCTCCCTTTCATTCTTTTTTCTTTTCTTTTCTTTTATCCCTTGCGTTTTTAGTTGCGTGCAAGCGACTCTATAAGTCACTCCCTCGGCCCGTCGATCTGTCCGTAACACTTTTGTGCATGGTCTTTTTGGTTAAGATCAAATTGTAAATAGATGCTGTTCTTAGCTTTTTTACGTTTTTCTTGGCCTTTTGGCCAGGATCAAAGTGTATTATCTGTTCCGGCAGATACTGCAAGCAAATACCATATGTGGGGGATACATCACATGAAAGACCTTGGTCAATGTAGAGGAAACCCTTCATACCAATTGCCACTATCAAGCTCCCTTACTCCCCGGGGAGTTGGTCCCCATTTCCCCTTCACTCCTCACATTAAAAATCGGCCTTGTGCCTAATTTGCTCGGTGGGGGAGCAAATAAAGACCCTTTTCTTGGCATTTTGGCCAGCATCAAAGGGTAGTATCTGTTCTAACTACATGCTGTACTTATGTGTGTAACTGTGTGATATAAAGTGGGAGATCACTTTTCTGTATTTTTTAATGTAAAATGATCACCCACTTTACAACCAGACAGTCTCAAAGCCATTCATGTCATTCTCCAGATCATTCAAGTTGTGTTTGAAGGATTCCAGTTTTTGAAGGATTCCAGTTATTTTTTAAGCATTCAAGTCATTCTTAAGGCCATGCAATGCATCCTTAATTTCATTAAAGCCATTCTAAGTCATTTACCTTTTATTTATTTAAGTCCTTTCAGCCGATTTTGCGGTCATTTTAGTTTATCTTTAAGAATTTCATGTCAATCCTACATTCACGCATTCATTCATTACACGAGAGCACGCGACTAATGGCTATCAGCTTTGTTTTTTTTTTAACTTTTTTCTCTTATCTCTTAATCTCTTCACTATTGTATGTAGCGATAATAGTGGTGGGGCGGGGATATACAAACAGGCAACGTACATTATACATTTTCTGACCACGTAAAAATTGCTAGTCAAATTAAAAGCATTTTTATAAGTGAATAATCCTGACTTAACCCGTAACCCACTATTTTGCCTTTTTCATGAAAGATTCTTATGGTTTGCATTCAGATTTTTTAATTCTTAAAATTAATTTTATTTTTTACAATTTTTATGTAAATATTTTAAGTATTAAAATAATATTTGTTAAAAGAAAATCCACGAAATTAATTTAATATAACCTGATTATTATTTTTGCTTAAATTTTTTTCAAAGATTTAAATATTTTATAAACCAGTTTAAACAAATTCCAATAATTTAAAAATGTAAAAAAAAAAACGCAAATTTTTTTAACCCGTTGACTTATTTTTTTTTACTTTCCTAATCTTTCAAATACACATTCCATCTGATTAAACATATACCAACTAATATGTTTAAACACGCGTACAATTACTATCCTTTCTAGTGTTCCATTACCTTTATCTCAATATTTAACTCCCCATTTTATCACGTTCATTCCTATATTTCAACGTAGACTCAAATCTGCACTCTTAACGAGTATTATTTACATACAAAGAAATTTTATTTTTCACACCATTTGATGTTACTTCTTGGTATTAGCTCTCTGTGATAAAGAAAACCTGGATTTTTTATTGCAAATGTTGCTTTCGTATGATCTTTACCATTTGAAGACGTTTCTAGATGCGAGTAATTAGCTGGCCGATACATGTTAATGACCGTGTAAGAACATATTAATGCCTATGTAAAAACAAAGAAAGTGTATAACCTGCTCTACTTCGCTATTGAGTACTTTTATTAACCTCATTTAACTTCAGTAGTTCCTTAACCTTTTAAAAATAATTACCTCATATTATATATATATATATATATATATATATATATTAATAATTATTATAGTAAATAATTATGTAAACCCGCTTAAAAAAATCGTTTAGCAGTCTCAACTGAAATAAAGTCGGTCAATTTAGCTCTTATACTAAGATCAACATATAATAATTTGATTAGTCTGATAGACGTTAAAAGCATTTTTTTAAATGTTTACATTTCAACAGTACTTCTCACGGTTAACGGTGGCCGAATAGATAAGGTCCTTGTAATGGAGCAAGAGATGGCTTCCGTTGCCGGGTTCGAATCTATCGACTCGTGTTAATCGTGACATCCTGATGATTCCCGAAAGGATGAAACACTAGTGGTTGCATGTATTAATAATTATTATATTAAATAAGGCCAGCCCCTTTTTATCGTTCAGCACTTTTAGTGTAAATAAATCGATCGATTTAGTTCTGATGCTCAAATCATGATATAATGATTAGATCACTCTGACAGACGTCAAAACCATTTAAGAATAAATGTTTAAATATCAACACACACACACACACATATATATATATATATATATATATATATATATATATAAATTGAATGGTCAAATACTCATATCTTTGGTTCTATGCGCCATAACAAAATGAATTGGAAGCCTTTTTGAAGAATATAATACTATCTTATGGTTAGTATTTTATGACAGTTTGTAAAAAATATCTTATATTTTCAAACCAATTAAATAGATCTAAATGTGCATATATAATATCCAAGCCGGTTTAGTTTTGCAAAATTGAAGTGAATGTTGATTTTTTTTGCTTGGTTTCTCTGTTGGATTGCAAGGCCAATATATATATATATATATATATATATATATATATATATATATATATATATATATGTAAATATCTCACGTCTCAAGCAAAACTGGTTTTAATTAAAAATAGCTATATATTTCTCTTTTTCAAAACGGTGATAATAATTAAAATCTTATAAACAAGCGAGTCTTCATATTTACACATCACATTCGATCAGTTTCAATATAAACATACAATTTATTCCTTCGATACACGCAGCGAATTATCTTTGCGGCTCAGTTTTTTTTAACTATATATGTGTGTGTGTGTTGATTAAGTTTCAGTTGCACTTTAAAAATATTTATAATAGTCTAATTTTTTTAATAGTTGTTACATTTTTATAAAACGAATTACACTTTAACAAATGGTAAGCTATATAAGTCTGTCAATTCATATATAGATTCTTTTATATTGTGCAGCAACTGTTTGCGTAAAATTAGATTTTAGCAAATAGTTACCAACACTATAATTAGGTTATAGAGATTCTGTCTTTGTTTCGTTGAATATATTATTCACGACTGCACCTGCTGCTAATAAGATGCTAAACAACGTACTTGTCTGGAAAGTAATCAGTAGGATTCTCAAAGGATGCTCAAAGAATCTGACCAAGTTTTCCGACTTTAAATTAGGGCAAAGTTGTTGAATGTATTCCAGATGCATTAAACTGTATTTTCCAAGCATCAAAATTGTTATATTAACAGAAAAGTACAGCAAGTTGAGTGTAAACACTTTACAACTAAAGACTATTTCAGCCTTTCCAGTAATATAAAAAAAACTGTTTTTTCTTTTCTGGTGAGAAGTGTAATGATTGTAAAAGATTGGAAATGTTATTGGAATGTGTAACATCAGCCCACTGGATATGCGCATGGCTTGCTCAAGTTCTATGGAGTACATTGTACAAATGTTTTTAGGCGATATAAATCCTACGCATAAGTATAAATTGCGTAGAAATATTCACACACGTGTACACGAGTTGCAAGTGCACAATGATACATGCCAAACATTGTCCAAACTATTTACGTTTTGCATAAATATATGATGAGTTAGATATGATTAAAAACATAACGTCTAAAGCAAGAAGAGATTTTAAATTTTATTTATATTTAACGAGGCCAACGTTAAATGTATAATATATAAAAAACATAAAATGCATTCATATAAAAACGGAATCATACCTATTACATATAAATACCGATATTTAATAAAATATTCATACAAATATCATAAACTCTATTGTAATAACATATTTTTCTATCTATTAAACAATACGCGTAGCATTTTAATGCTCATACTTACGATATAATCTTCCAAAAAAATTGCAAAAGAGATAGTGTCCGATCATATAGTTTATCTGATGTTGCTAAAGTAAAGTAAGTTGATTTTAAAAAAAAAGTCTGTTTCAGAACAAAATAAAGGTGAACCAAAAATAAAAAAACAAAAGCTAAATGGAGGCCATCTAGAACGTATGCTGTGGAACGGAGACAAGAAAGGCTAAAGACCCTAGTGTTTTGATGTGATGTTTTGAATATAATAGACTAGTTATGACAAGTTTCATTTCATTCAGACAAAACACTAAGAAACGTCGTTTAATTAGACGTGTGCCCGTTTTTTTTGGGGGGGGGTCAACCTGTAGTTATTTCGTTGCCGATGATAGTTTAATTCTAAATACATGTTTAATGAAATTATAGTTTAATTTGCCGAATATTTATCTAATAATTTAGGCAAGCCCGTTCAACAGCAGACATTCTAACTGATATCTCTAAACGTATATACCATTCACTGGACAAAGAAGGGGAGGGTAGAGTGGTAGCTCTATATACATCTAAGGCTTTTGACAGTGTATGGCATGAGGGTCTCCTCAGGAAAATTAGATCATACGGTATCACTGGAAGAATACTTAACATAATTAAATATTTCTTAGATAAGAGAAACAATTAGGTTGTCCTCGACGGTCGTACATATAAAAAAATATGATATAAATGCGGGATGTCTCAAGGCTCTATCCTTGGATCTCTCTTATTCATAAATGACCTCCCCGACAAAATTGCCTCTGAGATTGGTTTATATGCTGATGCCATCACACTCTATAAAAGGCACGACAGGAAAACAAATGAACACATAGCTAGATATGACAGAAACACTAGAGGATGACCTCCAATCTGTAGCGGAATGGGAACAAAAATGGATGGTCACATTCAATGCGGCCAAGACTAAATTGGTTTCATTCGATAATTACAAGAAACCTTCTCTGCGATCAATAGCAATGACTAATTACCTTTTATCTGAAAGTAAATCTTTTAAACTCCTTAGCTAACGTTCGCAGGAAACATGAGTTTGAACAATTACATTGAAAGCATTGCCAGGATCGCTGCGAAGAAGGTAGGCTCTCTCTATCGTGCTAGAAAACGAGTCGCCAACCTGATAGATCTTGAACTGTTATCTAAGCTTCAGCCTCTGTCCCATCGACGAAATGTTGCGTCCCTCTGCCTGTTCTACAAGTGCTTTAATGGTGAATACTCTGACGAACTGTAAACACTTGTGCCCCCACTACGAAAACACCCTCGACAAACCCGACAGACAGCTAAATCCCATCCCCACACAGCAGAGATCCCTAGATGTAAAATATATTTCTACTCCAGTAGTTTCTTCCCCAGAACCGCTAGACTTTGGAATTTCCTTCCGTCGCTGCTTCCACAACAGTAGTGACATGCAAAAGTTCAAGTGTAACGTGAACCGACATCTTGCTGCCCAACTCCCTACATAGTACCCTAGTAGCTGTTGCCCCTGACGGTAGCCTCCTACACCAAAGTGCAATGTGCCGTATTTGGGGTGAAAATGTAATAAAGAAATTCTTGCATTTGCTGTATAAACAATACATTTTGAATCCACTCGTATACATGTATATTTTCATACATTTGTAATTTTATATAAATTAATTGAATGCATTTCCATAATTACTGTTGACTATATTCCACCAAAATAATGTTGTTCTCAATTATCATGAACTAGCAGAGGGGGGGCTTCTGGCATTGTCCGGCCTTAAATACACTTAGATGTGTTTTAGTTCACGCAGATTTAGAATTTATTATTACAGAAACGTCTTATTGAATATTGTATCATACCTAATATATAGTAGTGATTACAAAAGTTTAATAAAAAGAGTTAAAATCTTTAGCAGAAGATTTAGCGCTTCAGCCACATCTATCAGTCAAGCGACCGAGAGATAGGTAAGAAAGATTTAATATTAAACGATTTGAAAAAACGAATTTATTTGAGCATGTGCAGAAAGTAGTAAAAATATGTCGGCAAGTTTATATGAACAGTTTCATTTACACCTAGCGATATGTTTGTATGCGTTATGCATCCATCTAAGCAAATATTTTACTCGTTATAAAGCATTCTTGTAGTATGATTAGGATTTCCATGAATACCGGTGTTTTGCTGTCATTAGTTTAAGCAGTTATCGGCTAAATATTTAAACACTTGCATCTACTATTACTTTTTTGTATATTAAGAAAACGTTTTTTCTTACGCATATTTCATTAAATAAAATGCATTTATTTAAATAAAATTGATATTTAGTGTATTGTTACTGTTTTGGATCTTTTCAATATTCCGAATAACTGGTCTGGTTGATGTAATCTCTGTGCATTATGCAAGTCCGAATAATTTCCTAATCTTGATGAATATATCCTGAGGTATAAATTAAATTAACTGATTTTGAACCATTTATAACTTTTTTCTTGGTGGCTTTTGAGACGATAGAAAGGATCCAAAACAAAATATAGTAACAAAACGTATTTTATTTAAATGAATGCGTTTTATTTAATGAAATATATTATATATATATATATATATATATATATATATATATATATATATATATATATATATATATATATATATGCAATAGTATTGAAAATGCTCTGTGATGCAAGAATTCTTTTTCTTTGTTTAACAAGAACGTCACCACTTATCAAGGCCCGGGGATTACTCGTTGATAAGTGTTAATGCGTGTACAGTAATCAATGGGATAATATTGTACCTATTTACTATGCCTCCCCACGGGACAGAGTTAGACACCAGGGTCGTTTTTTAACGTGGAAAAAAGGTACAAAAATAAAAATTGTCTCAGTCGTGAAGGAGTTCTCCTCCACCGAAAGAGAACAAGAAAATGAAGTGCAGCATCTGAAGAACAGATACTACACTTTGATCTTGACCAAAAGGCCAAAGTATTGGGGGTCTGATAAAGTGTCTGAAGTGGGCGGTTCATCAGGAACTTGTTTATGTTGGACTTGCAGACATCCAGGTTGTGGTCAAGTGGGAAACAAACAACCGAAAGAGAGGTCCACAGGCGTGCACTTCTAAGGAAGAAGCGTTTTTCATGGAATCTACGTTTTGATTTATTATTGATTTGAGAAATGATTTAATAATTGAGAAAACATTCCCAGTTATACCGTAACTAGGAATCTTGTGAAGTAGGCCTTTATGGCATACCTTGTCAAAGGCCTTTGATATGTCAAGAGCAATTGGCCTAGAAAGGAATCCTTTGCGAGAGATTCACTAACTTTATGAGATATAAACGTTAGCACATCTGATGTAGATCTAGCAGAACTGAAACCATATTGCATATCACTAAGAAGGTTATTTCTGCTGAGGTGGTTCACTACTTCTCAATTTAATATGGATTCCAGCAACTTACTCATGACGTTCCGAAAGTAATTCCTCCGATTATTATGTTTCTTTTTTTTACTCGAAAAGTTGAATAGCTACGAAGACCAATGACACCATTAAAATGAGCTAATGTGCTTCAAAAACTATTTTCTAACATACTCACAACTATTTACACGGCAATTTTGTACGGAATTCAATGACGAATTTTTGCTTCTGACGCATGCCTCACATCGCCAATATTTGCTACAATATATGCATTTATGATCTGAAAGTTGCATTAGTTCAGTGATAGCAATTCAACTTGCAACCCGCTCTAATTAATTCAGCCGGAACAAAAAATAGGACGCATTTTTCTAGAACTCTAGAACTCCCCTCGTAATATTTTTTGGCATTATTTGCGCGCACTCAAATTTCAGTAAAAGCAGTGCCTCTTATCCTCTCATAATCATAGTCTAACAATGTACTTGTATTTGAAAGAATCGTAAGCTTCATGAAAATGTTTTTTAAAAATATTACTAAATTTCATTGCATTATATTTTAATATCTCCTTATAATAACTCTATAAATACACTTTGAGAATTGTATTATAATTCGATAGCGAATTACTTTTTGTATATTTTGTATGGGTTGCCTTTCTTTGATTTGCTTTTCAGATAATTTTATTAAAATCAGAAAATTATCTGAATTGTTGCAACATGCCTTTCACGAGCGATTTCCATAAATAGCGTATGATTTGTGTTTTCAGAATATCTATCTGGAAAAATAATTGGGCTGTATAATATAAAGAAACTGGAAACTATAAAAGCGGTTAGATATTAATGGATTGAATGTAAGCTATACATTGGTTCCACCCTACGCCTTTTTGGCAATTTAAAATAAGTCTTTAATTTAAACTCCCATAATATTATTTACGCGCATAGCTTATATAAATTAAATGTGTATGGTTACATATAAATAAAAAGGAAAAGCGTAGGTCTTATTAATTGTCTTGTTTTTATTTTGGTGTGATTGTCACATGAACTGAAAACGATACAAAGAAAGATGTTATAAATACAACACATCGCTGATTGTTCAGCTCGCTCGATCAGTCTGACAGTTGGCAGCTGTAGATTTCTGTCTTCTCGTCTTATCAAACTTCCTGTGTTTACTGGAACGTGACGTCATCATTTCTTGACGGCAAAACTAAACCTTGGAATATTTTCTTTGTTTCCAAATAAGTTATAAAGTCGTAACGTATTGTTATTGATGAGATGTTGAAAACTCAAACAAATGAATTTCCTTTTGTGAAAATTTAGGAATTGAGGATACAATTAATGAAATTTCCGGTGGAAAATCTGTAGACAAACGAAAACAGGATTATATTCTAAAATGTATTTTTGTGATTTCTATAATTTTGTACCTGGTTCTACCAAATTGTATCAGGTATAGCGAATGTTAACGAAAAACTTACTAAGACCTGTTAACACGATCTCGTAATTAAGATCTTAAGTTTCTTTAATTACACGGACATGTTAGTACTGCATATTTCCAAGAACGTGCAAGTTGTTTGCAAGAGCCATTACAATGTGTAAATATTGTAAATTATGCATGTTGTCGTTACACGTCGTAAATATTGCATGTTGTCGTTACACAGCGCAAATATTGCATAGGGTCGTTATAACGCGTAAATATTGTATGAGGTCGTTACAACAGGCACATATTGCATGGCGTCATTATAACATGTAAATATTGCATGAGGTCGTTACATTGAACAAATATTGCATGAGGTCGTTACATTGAACAAATATTGCATGAGGTCGTTACATTGAACAAATATTGAATGGGGTCGTTCTAACGCGTGTATTACTTTGTAATCCATGGATGTATTTATCTTGTTGCACCTTTATAAGATATGATTATATATTATTAATATCTCACTTTGATACAGTTTCTTTCATTTCAGCTATTGATCTAAAAATCAAATATTATGATGTTACTATGAAGACTATATAATTGCGAAACTCAACTTGAATCAACCGCGACCTATGCATTTCCATTTTGTAAAACTGTGATATTAAGAATTATTTAATATTATTGAGAATTTATCGTGCATCTTATATGCTGTTAAATTGTACCAGCCGTGTCATGAAGTCAGAATCTTCAGTGCGCTTCTCGTGTATTTTGAATTAGTTATTTTAAATTAAAGACTAGGATAGAAACACGTTTATGTAGTATGTACTTCGATATTGTCTGATTAAACCTCTCATGGTGAATCACTTTTAGATTCTAATTTAGCTAGTGTATTTTCTGGTCCTCCGACAAGGGAGCAATTTTATCTAGTGCTCCTGTTTGTTCGTTCGTTTGTTCGAACTTTTTTCAATGACCACATCTTGCACTTTTTTTCCAAAAAAACTAATTGGGAAAACATTAGTCATGTTAAAGGTAAATGCTTGCCAGAACGGATTTTCCCGAATTACTCTGGTTAACCCCATAGAGGGCATTATACGTATAAAACTGCCACCAAATCGTTCGTCCGTTCGATTTTTTTCACTTTTCTGAATAAGCATTCTTTGAATTTAAAAAAATATTGCTCAAACATTAGTCATGGTGTAAGTAAATGTAACACTTATGTAGGAGGACCCTAAATGCTTGGTTTGTTCTTTATACATTTGTTCTGTTTACGCACATATAATTTTTCTTCGGTTACCATTCATATAGCAGTTAGTTTACTGTGTGACTGTTCTAAACATGGATCTAGTTTTGGCAAATAATCTTCATACATGTATTAAACTATGTCATTGCTGGAAAGTAACATTAAAAAAAACATAAATAATTAGATTTATTGAATTAAACCTAAAACTCTACGATTCTCAATTTATTGATGGTTTTCCTTCACGACGGTTAAAACTTATTTCAACGAATCCTTACGGTGAATATTACTTAAATCCTTCCTGAAGATGTACTTACAACTACACATTTCCTTTTCAGTTTTTTCCGCATTTCACCTTGTACGTTATATATGCTATTATTTTTACGTTATATCTGTTAATATATTATTTCCATCATATTTGTTTGAAACGCGTATTCAATTGTTAACATTAATACCTCTAAAAACGATACACATGCAAAGAAATATGTCGCGCCGCCAAATGGAAAACTTTTCACTAAGTGACCTCCTCCCTCCAAATCAGCCCACACCGTCTCCCTAATTAGATAGCATCTTGGTACCACAAGTGCCATTTGACCGTACGAGGCCAAGAGAAACGACCGCCATGCTTTTTAGCCTCGAGTATCCAAGAAAAAAAAACAAAGCTAAGTAAAATTCCGAACTGTTTCGCATATAATTTAAAGCTAATATTCTTTCCATTTTCAGGCATATTGTAACCGATAACTTTTCTCCACTTAAATAGACTATTTCGCAGTTTACAATGTCATGTCACTTAATTAATAAGTCAATGCTATAGTAAAGACAAACTCGGTAAAAAAAGAAATTATGCTAATTTATTTATAGGACATGAAAACTTTATTTAAGTACGATACTCAATATAATCAACCATCGAAAGGTAATTTTTTTTTTAATAAACATCAGTGACCCCCCCTTCCTTGTACACTGCCATTTCCTTTTCGGATCCCTGCTCCGAACTTATGCTCGTGATCCATCATCTCATCTAAAGATGAGGGGCTCAACAATTTATCAGTCTGTACTATTGTCTATAAACTGATATCATCAACAATTAGATAAGCTGTTTTTAAATTTCCTCTCTTGACAAAATTGCAAACCGAAATACAAACGGATTTTCCTTTGCGTTAGAGGATTGAACTAAAGCAGTATACTTAATATGTACAATACGTGCGTACTAAACTAAACCACCTTTGTTACCTATATACAATCGCCTATACTGAATCCTCATCAGCTCAAAACTCTCTGTATCCCCAGACTCTTAATTTCTCAAATTTTATATCACCAAGACATCCTTCTTAATTGATACAAGAATCCTCCTGAGCAGTTCAACATCCAGTGATCATATATCTAATCCTCATGAAATTGCTTATATCACCCTGAATATTACCTTAAATCTTTATTCTATCCCTAAGCTAAGTAGAACACCTAATAACAATCTAACCAACTACTTTTAAAATTAGATAAACCCAGTTTCAATATTAGAAGTACATCGTCCCTCACCTTGACTACGGACTTGTACAATAAGCCATGAAACCTTTGTACCTAAAATTCCTCTCAAAACTACAAAATACTGCTGCTTGTATACTAAGTAAGTACCTCCTATAGATACTTTACCTCCAAGATGACTGCCTTGTCTGTTTTGCATGACAAACCTTATTATTTTTTACTTAAATTCTCTTTCTCCTGATCACTAACAAAACAAAACTGCTCTATTTCCTAAGTTGACACTAAACCTAATCCGTCTCACGTAACTTAGATGGGTCCTTGCTCTCCGCCCTTGACCCTAACAAACTCGTAAATCGATACCCATTAACACCTAAAATTTCCTAGGCATGCTCCTGATTATAACTCCCAACCCATAACCAAGCTTCTAAGTAAATACTTACTAGCCATAGTCCAATACATTGACTTAAAGTAATCTATAATGAACAGTAACCATTAATATCTCTTTATTAAGAGATAGTATTGCAATAATTATTACACAAACTAAACCAGTAATCATTGAAATAAAAACTTCCGGATATTAAGAGAAAGGCGAAGCCATTATCCTTCGTTGTAGTCTAAAGGCAACTTACTCAAATTGTCTAAATTCCATGCATTCGTATACAATACTACTTATCCATCCATCTATACTTTAACTATACTTACAGAATATGCAATAACCTATATTTATCAGGTATAACTGTACTCCATATCAAATGTTCTCTTGTCTCTATACTGAGCATATCTAATCTTTCAGTCTTACTAAATGTCCGGTTTGGGCACCAAATCAGAATTTCTAATAGAAAGTAGATCATACTCTAACACTTTATCCTTATCCTAAACCTACTAAACCATATCTAACCATACATTCCTAAACCTACTAAACCATATCAAACCATACATTGCTAAACTTACAAAACTATATCTAACCATACATTAACTCGTCTCTCTCGATCCAATACTGTAGTAAATTTAGCTGCTTCCACTGCATAAATTTTTACCTATACCCTCTCTCAGTAAAAATGAAAATGGACAGCATAATAATGCCCTTTATAAACCACACTTGAGGAGTGAAAATCTTCTGTAGAAGCTAACCTAAATGCCCGATTTTTCCAGGAGATATTAACCCAAAACACCAATAAATATTAACTACCCATGCGGGGTCGCAGAAATACCTGGATTAGGACCCAGGCGCGGCGCGACCCCCTCGGAGCTGATGGACCCGTAGGTCTTCCCAGGCCATCCGTCTAGGAGAAGGAAAACTCTGAAACTAAACCTAGGGGAGGGAGGTCTCTTCATTCCTGGACGACAACCTTCCTAGAGCTGGTGACTCAAACAAATCACCGGTTGGCAAACCTAAACTGCTTAAGGAGGAGATAGACTCTGTCTATCGCCCGGCTTTCATACTCCTTCTTTGCCTATTGGCCAGGCGTAGAGGTACTATCACAGGGACTCGTCTGAATCACCCAGTGGTTGACCTTGTTTCCTGACTAGGGCAATGAAGGCCGCTTTTCCCCACTCCCGCCACATTCCATCCCCCTAATCTGGACACAGTGGGGTGCTTCAGTGCCATATATGTCGGTGCAGCTGGACTGGGCTGGCTTTGCCTAATGGATTGAGGGTACCGGATTGACAGTTCCTGGCTGCTGTTTCCGACTGATAGTACAGGAGCCCTAACTCTTTGGTAGCGCTTAGAGCGGCTGCTCCATCAACAGTTGTAAAATATCGGGATGTTTGTAGTGCCATGTCGCGCATGGAAAGGGACCCTGCACTCATCCCCAGTGGGCTTTCCTGAGGCCACAATCCTGTGGGTGAGGACAGCTGATGGTCTACTTGTATTGCATGTCTGGTATTCTGCACAACTACTTGTCCAGCACCCCCTCAATCATCCACCCTAACTGAAACTTTTAAATAAAATAAAATGAAATGACAGCTTAAGCAAAAGTTACGTTTAAACCAAGACCAAACTCAAAGAAAACCAACCTGCCTCCTCCCTTGAGGCTTGCATTTACTAATATCCGCGGGCTTAGAACTAACTTAGATGATGTTGAGTCATTTCTCCTTGTAAACACCCCGGATATCTTAGCATTAAGTGAAACTAACCTTCACTCCTCCATTCCCTCTAACCACTTTAACATGCCTGGTTATCTCCCACTCTACCGTAAGGACTCGGACAGACATATGCATGGACTTGGAGTCTATATTCGAAACACCCTCCCCCCCAACTAGAGAAATAAAACTAGAATCAGAGGACCAGGCCTTTATGTGCTTCAGACTAAATATGCAACACAATATTAGCTACTTGTATTTTCCCTACCGCTCTCTCTCAAACCAAGACTGTACCCTAATAAACAAAGTCTCTGACAGCATAGATATAGCACTCTCCCTCGATACTAGCGCACAAATACATGTATTTGGTGACTTCAATGTCCACCACAGTAACTGGCTAGGATTCTCAAATCACACAGACGTAGCTGGTAGCGCCACATATAGCTTCTCTATATCTCATTCCCTATCTCAATTGGTTACATTTCCGACACGTTTCCCAGACCAGCACGATCAACATGTCTCACTTTCTGACAACGGTTCCCAATGACTGTACAACAAATGCCCACAGCCCACTCGGGAATGCTGATCACGCTGTGATAATGGTAGAAATCAGCCTAAATTCTACCCCTAAAACTGAAGACCCACTACTCAAAACAACAAGGTATTACAAAAAGGCTGATTGGGAAGCCATCAGGGAGCTCATCAGAGATGCCCCATGGCAAAATATCTTTACGCTTCCAGCGGAACAGTGTGCAAATGAGACAACTGAATGGTTCAAAACTGCTATTGAAGCACATGTTCCCGCACGGAAATACTATAGCAAGCCCCACTCCCCCCAATGGTTTACTTCTGCTTGTGCAGCTGCCATTTGTCAAAGGCAGCATGCGTTCCGCAGATTCAACCGACATAAGTCCAGCTAAAGTAAACAGAAGTTTATAGAAGCTAGAAATAATTGTAAGAGAGTGATAGACACAGCTAAGTCAGATTACTCTGAAACCACCAGAAAGCGCATCGAAGCACAGAAATTAGGAACCCGGGATTTTTGGAAAATCTACAACAGCGTATTTAATAATGGACAATCAATTATTCCCCCACTAACAAACAATCATGAGGTTGCTTGCACGGCAACTGACAAGGCTAATCTGCTTGCCAGTCGGTTTGCCTCAAACTCCACACTGAACTCGGTACACCACTCACTCCCTGATTTTCCTCTGCGAACAGACGCCACACTTGACGATTTGAAAATCACCCCTTTTCAGGTACATGCTATTATAAAAAACCTAGACACCTCTAAAGCATGTGGACCAGATCTCATCCCGGCTGTGCTATTAAAAAAATGCTCTGCCGAGGTTGCTCCAGTTCTGTCCAAACTTTACAATAAATGCCTTAACGAATCCTGTTTTCCCGACTGCTGGAAAACCGCCTCTGTGGTACCAGTCCTCAAGAATTCTGGTGAAAGAACTGACCCACTAAATTATCGCCCCATTAGCATCCTCCCGCTTTTCACCAAAATATTTGAGTCCTTAGTAAATCAAGTCCTAGTCCAGCACCTAACAGCTGCTAAACTCCTGACTGACAAACAATATGGATTCAGGCAAGCCCGTTCAACAGCAGATATCTTAACTGTAGTTTCTGAACGTATATACCGTTCATTGGATAAAACAGGGGAGGGTAGAGCGGATGCCCTTGATATATCTAAGGCTTTTGACAGGGTATGGCACGATGGTCTTCTAAGGAAAATTAGATCATATGGAATCACTGGAAGAATTCATAACGTAATTAAATCCTTCTTAAGTAATAGAAAAATCAAAGTTGTCCTCGACGGACGTACATCCAAACAATATGACATAAATGCGGGAGTGCCTCAGGGGTCTATCCTTGGACCTCTATTGTTCCTGATATTCATAAACGACCTCCCTGATAATATTGTTTCGAAGATGGGTATATTTGCCGATGACACCACTCTCTATAACAGATATGAGGGGAAAACAAATGAACACATATCCAAGGACATGGCAGAAACACTAGAGGATGACCTCCAATCCGTAGTGGAATGGGGACAAAAATGGTTGGTCTCATTCAATGCTGCTAAGACTAAGCTTGTTTCCTTCAATAACTACAAGAAACCTTCTCTACCACCAATAGCAATGCCCAAGAACACATTGCCTGAAAGTACTTCTTTTAAACTCCTCGGCCTAACGTTTACAGGGAATATGAACTGGAATAGATACATTGAGAGCATTGCCAAGGTTGCTGCAAGGAAGGTTGGCTCCCTCTACCGTGCTAGAAAACTACTTACGCCTGCCAGTATCCTATACCTCTATAAGGCAACCATTCGCCCATGTATGGAGTACTGTTGTCACATCTGGGCTGGTGCATCTGCTGCTTGTCTCTCGCTCCTGGACAGGGTTCAAAAAAGAGTCGCCAACCTGATAGGTCCTGAACTGTCATCTAGGCTTCAACCTCTGTCCCATCGACGAGATGTTGCATCCCTCTGCCTGTTCTACAAATACTTTAATGGTGAATGCTCTGACGAACTGCAAACACTTGTACCTCCTCGACGTAACTACCCCCGACAAACCCGACAAGCTACTAAGTCTCATCCCTTTACAGTGGAGATCCCTAGGTGCAAGAAAGCCTTTTACTCCAATAGTTTCTTCCCCAGAACTGCGGCTCTTTGGAACTCCCTTCCGGGATTCTGCTTTCCCAACTGCAATGATATGCAGAAGTTCAAGTGTAATGTTAACAAACATCTTTCTACTCTTCTCCCTTCATAATGGCCCCGCTAATTAATTCCCTAATAGTAGCCCCCTGCTTCAAAGTGGCACTGTGCCTTGTTTGGGGTGAAAATTGAATAAAAAAAAAGAAAAAACGTGCATAGATTTACGAAATATACCTTTATTTACACATATGCTTATATTACTCATGGGAAGAAATTCTAACCATGAATTGTAATAACAGAAATTAACAGGAGTAAATTAAACTAAAACGTCTAATGATTTTTTTAAAAAGATATTCGTATTTCAAATGATTTTATTGGTTTATTTAAAATTAGTATCCTTTTTAATATTATTCTAAGAGTATTTTTCAACAAATCTAATTACACAATCACGACTTCGCGCTAACAAAATTTTCAAATGAAAGCGTTTCTATATCTTAAAGCGTGGGGCAATATTGATCACCGAGGGTCTAATAACACAACCGAATGGCTTACGAAATTTTACCATTCGAAATCAATGTGAAAACAAAAACAATTTAAAATCTAATTTTTTTTATATAAATATATACATGTGGCTTTGAACGAATTTTCCTTGGTCATTTGAAAATAGTAGTCCTTTGAAAAATGCATTTTTGATGGGTTTATGAAATGGTTACATGCTTAAAATAAAGCGTATACTATGTATTCAATATAGCTACATCTATACAATACTTATTCTGAATAGTGCATAAAAGATGTAAAACGCATGAGGAAAAAGTAATTAAAAAGTAAGATCAGCTGCATCTTTATAGCTTACATTTATTCCATAGAATGCATAGCATATACGACATAATCACGTTGACTTACCAGTTCCCGTCAGATCACCAACGTAAAACAGTGTTTAGTCTGATCATTACTAAAACGGGTGACCAATTTGAGAATTCTAGGCGCTGTATTTAGGAGGACACGACACCTTTCTGCAAGAGTTGCAAAAACTAAACGTCGTTCTTTTCATTAACATGTGACTGGTGACCGCTTGTGAATGTCATACTCCCATGGAACTTCCTCCTTCGTGGTAAGCCGACTAAACCCAAATAGGGTTAGTGTCATTTTTCACACATAGCATCGGGTTGAATGTGTATGGATAGAACTTCTTAGGATTAACTAGCAATATTGCGTTACTGCTTCTCTGAAGTGTACAATATAGTCATCTTCCAGTTTCATTAATATTTATCATGAACTGATGCACAATAAATCGGACCTGTTTCATACAATTGTCTGGCACATCTAGCGTCTATCATCTTTCTATCTCATTAAACTTTGTTAATCTTAGAAAAACTACACGGGTATTTTTATGCATTTTCGTTTTCTTGGATCAAATTTTTATGCTATATTTGCTCATGCAACAGATTATATGAACGAACGATCTGCTTAATTTCTCATTACATTTGAGCAGAGATTTAATACCGTTCGATTGTTCAATAATTCGTCTTGTATTCTTTTTGCCTGCAGCTGTTTTTGTATACGAGCAAAAAGACTTATTTTGAAACTTTTCAAACAGCTCATAGTAACGGCTTAGTGGTTTAAAGTTAAATTTTGTATTGACAATGCGGTTATTTGGCACAAGTTCAAAATAAAAGATTCTTAACAGGTGCAGTTAGTTATTTTGCAAATTATTTTAACCTGCGTGCATCAGTTGTGTCTAGTTAAGTGATGAATTTATGCATAGCCTTGAGCCTCGTAGAGTGGCATAGGCAACTTTGCAGATCCCTTTTTTAGCAATGAATTATTTTTTCGGGATGGAAGTGCTGGCTGCACGCCCAACTTTCCCAGAGGGTACATACATTGTCTACCGTCTCAAATGGTCACTCATTTGGTACTGGTCAGGCTCAACGTTACTTAACTTCGGTGTCAGGATAGAACCGGTGTATCAACGGGCTTGTGGCGTATTCGGGTTTAATGATATTCAATTAAACCCCAACAGACAGTAACGTTACTAAACTCATGGCTATATATCTATATAAATATGAAGTAAAAAATGTTTCCGGATTTGACATTGATATTTAAAAACTATTTATTCTATTTACAAATATGAAAATGAACTCTGTATACACTTCCATTATTAAGCGACTATAGCAAGTTTAACTAATTTGCATATTCATTTGAAAAGCTAGGGTTCATTAATTAATAGTTTATTCATTATAGTTTCTATATTATACATAACTGCGTAGAATGTAATTACTAAGAATTATCAAACATTGATCGCCATGAAAAATCACACCTTACCTGAACCCCTCCCTATTTGTTCTTAGAGGACCTGAGATGAATATTTGCGTGCAACATGAATTGGAAGAGATGCAATAAGTATATTCCAAGGCACTGCCAAATGATTTGGGTTTCTACATGCTAAATTGCTCACGTAACTGAATATACTATATCTTTCCAAAATTAGCTGATGCAGGGAGTATTGTTGCCACATGTGGGCGGGTGCATCAGCCACTAGTCCCTCACACTTTGACAGAGCCCACAAAACAGTCACAAATCAAATCGATCCAGCTTTATTGGCTGATATTCAACTTTTCCGTTCGCCAATTTGTTCCCATTTTATGCTTATATGCCAATTATTTCAATTAAATTTTATCTAATAAACTAATGATACTTGTGCCCCCACGTATATACGTTTGTCTTACCAGACAAGCAATACAATCTCACCACTCGATTGTTACAGATTAAATGCCGAAATCAATTTACTGTCCTAGTTTTTACCCTAAGACTAACAAACTATAAAATCGCTATCCCCGATTTTCTGCGTCCTTGACTCTCCTAACCAACAGAGAATTGAATGTTCTGTGGACGAACATTTCTCTGTTCAACTCCCCAGTCTCATGTAAGGCACAATTACAAATAGTAGTCTATTACTTTCCAAGCAGCAATAAGTGCTGTTTGAAGTAAAAGAGTAAAAAAGAATACCTCAAATTGTCTGCTTCTGAAGACACTGCCTGGTATATTCTGAATATAGTTTACTACAACTAACAATATTTTTTGTGAACCAGCAGACGATTAGATTTGGTTATGTAACATTCAATAAATTGTAATTGAGTATAGATATTCATTTGTGATGGATTTAGACGATGCAACGCTCCACCTGAAATGGAATTCGTTTGAGACAAAAATAAAATGAGTAAATAAAATATTTGAATTACAAGTTATAACGCAAGTCTTAATTGGCAACCGTATATAGCGATAATTCGTGTTCGCTTATTTCTGTTTTCTAATCTTGTGTTTTTTGCAATACTGTTTGAGATACTGTTTAGTAACGAGAGTGCTTGCTTATCATGTAGGTGTTTGGTGCCTTGCCAACAAAGAATTTTAAAAGACAATGATCAGTCTATTTGTTTTTCTGTAAACTACAATCTATAAGCCTCCATGGTTGCACATATAAAATAATTATCCACATAGAAAATACTGTTATAATTTGATGTCAATAAGATGACTATTCTGGAAGAAAGTGATTTTTTTGTATGTTATAACTGTTGCTTTTGCATATGCACTCATGTATAACTATATGTATAGTAAAACTATGTAAACCTTTATGTATGCATAGAATATTTCAGATAGGAAAGATTCAGCGGATAAAATAGTTGATGCATCAGCTGAAACCGTCGAAAAATAGTATTTCAAGAAAGCCAAATAATTAGAAAAATTATAATGGGCGTTATACTAGCGTGATCTTTCACCAATACAAACGGCAATATTTCATTATAAAGATTATCATCAACAATAAAAAGTATTACTTAATTACGTTTTTTGAAAAGTGATATGCAAATTAGTTAAGTGTCAGACATCAATTACATAGACATGATAGCTTATATTACGAAACACTTTTTCATCCGTTTGGATCTCCTTGTCAATACAACACATGACTACTCCACAAATTGAACCTTGTTCACATTTCCTGTACTAACAGAACCCACTTATCAATGTCCATAAACTACTCAAGAAAGTCATAGCAATGACACAACAATGTGACGATTGATAACAATGACTGTTAATAGTAAGAATGAGATTTTTGAAGTAGACATCTCAACCAAGATTACCGGAATTGAATGAGGAAACTATCTTGCTATAGACAGCTGGGAAGCAGTCCCCTGTCATTGTTTAAATAAAATATAATTCTGAGAGAAAAACTTTATTCGTTAAAATTCAGTTTAATGGTATGCACACAGGACAGACAGAAAAGAGATATAGCAGTAGAAATTTCCTGTTAAATGTAAGGGGAGTACAGCATAGATCGATACTCAATATATTTTCATTTCGACTTCAATTTCTAGAAAGGTAAACACTGTTCATTTAAGAGAAAAACCGACGTTTATATCAATGTAGATAATCCATCAGCATGAGAAGTTTCTGAAAACAACAGATACTGATGTGTAATGAAAACACTGTATCATGCTGCTTTATTCACCCTTTGTTTATAAGATGCATTCGTAAACAAGTTTGACGTATATTTTTACTGCTGGGTTTTGGGCCATTTTGTACTGAAACAATGTTTTCCGTGAATGTGATAATAGAAAATATGTGATTTACAAAATTACCTAGCGATTTCTTTTAGATTAGTGAGTAACTATTATTTTGCGGACGTTGAACTAACTAATGATCGATGGCTTCGACCAACGGTCTTACATTCTGTATAAAGTACAAGGTCACAAACTGTATAAGGTAGGATCAATAGCGATAATGATTTTCCGATCTGGATCCGTAAAAAGAATTCAAAGTAATAATAGATATTATTTACTAATTACCTCAAAATGGTCGCATACTGTGTATGCATGTGATTAACACTTTGTAATAAATTGGTAAAAAAGGAACCTGTGCAAACCTGATGTATGTTGGGGAGCTGGCATATTTTTAATCCAATCTGTTAACTCTTTTATCAAGTTTTTTTTACCATTTCTTTCTAGGATTTGGCCCATATTTTTCTAGTCTCATATACTAAATTGGCATTTCTGTTCTTTTCTTCAATTCTTTAAATATTTCATGGGCATGTTTTCTTAGGTGGCTTTAACGGCTACGTAAGGCGTCTATTTCTTGTAATATGGTTGATGTAACGTTTACCCCAAAGGGTAATCTTCATTTGTATAAACGGTCATAATTATTCATACAAAATAGTATTCGTCCACAGATAATTATGAATATGTATCAATTAAGGCAAGTATGAAAAAAATAATCCACCCTTTCAATTTGTTGGAATAGTTGTTCTAAACTAAACAAAATGTCGCCATCATGTTAGATGCTTCTTCCCATGTTACCATGTGCTTCTCCCGTCGGTCACAACTAATCATTTAATCGCTTCCTGTTTTAAGCGCGTAAAACAAAACCCACGTTAGATAAACAATATCTTAAATATTTGAGGCTTTATTTTGGGAATATCCAATATTATTGGTTGAATGTATCAAAATACACAATCTCTATGGCATGATACCAGGCTTTAACTATTGGTAAAGCACGTATTTTCATTGAAAAAATGAGTGAGAAACACGGCGCGGTCGCCTGTGAGATATTCAATTTATAACAGGAATATTTTATCAGTCATTGCATTAATACATATTTTTACGGGCACAATCCAGCCAAAATGTCAGTAGTCAAAATAATATCGACCAAGAAACAAAGTTGAACTGAACTATTCAAATATATCGATGGATTAAACAGTTAACAGTAATTGCACTAAATACAAAGAAAAAAAATCCTTCGTTTGAAATCTTTAAATATTTATGTTCTTAGTATGGTTTTTCCATGAGAAAATGTGAGTGGATTAATGTTGCTATACGATGTCTTATGCTTTACATATATCTACACGATTTGGAAATACATTGTACGGCCTTTCTTTAACGTTATCAATTTATATCTGAAATACTATTCCACATAGCTTTTCACGCGTAATTTTCAGATATTGTTTCCCTTATTCTACCACGTTTCATCATTAATTGCACACATAGATGACGCATCTCAAAAATATATATTCTTTTTTTCTATTTCGAGTTTTTTTTTCATTCACAATCCCGCAAAGTGCACTAAATGTTTTGCAAATCTGCCTTTTCAATCCGACATTTGTTGATGAGGTTAAAGGGTTAATGTTTTCTATGAATAATCCAAAATGCGCACGATAGCACGATCTGATTTTTTTTCACACAAAGCCCCAATGGAGACTGCGGTGTTGGCGGTGAGAATGTTCACTCATTTTCACTTGGGCAAACGATCGATACATACTTTCAGCCGATGTCATATTTCTTCGTATATGTTTTCAGCATACTACATATATATGTGTGTGTGTGTGTGTGTCTGTAAGTAATAATGTGCATATGTGTCTACAAAGATATAAATATATATGCCATGGGAATTCGAGAATTAAAATGTTTGTTGGTACACCTACAAAGGAGGGATTAGGCCTAGTAATTCACTACCGTTTATCTGTTTTTTAGGACTTTTCTCAATGACCACCCCTTGGGTTCCTTTTTTTTTAATTTTGCACAACCATTAGTCATAGGAGAAAGTATATTTTTCCAAGAACAGCTTTTCTGGGATAACTCTAGTTGCTCTTCTAGGGGCATTATATGGGATAAAATTGCCCCTAAATTCGTTTGATCGCACTTTTCTCAATAAACACTCCTTGCACAAACATTGGTCATGGTGAAAGCAAATTATTCGATCGTGGAGGGGAACACCGCATGATTGGGTAGTTTTCTGATTTATACTTCACATAATGAATCCGTTTTGTTTAGTAAGCTGTGTTTAGAAGGAAATTGGAATGCTGTCGTTTTTTACGCCATATAAACTAATATCTGTTATTTACTGCTTACTCAAGAGAATATTGTATTTATTTTTTTACTTAATTTTTTATTGCATTTTCAACCCCAAACAAGGCACATTGCCACTTTGTTGTAGGGAGCTACTATCAGGGACATAAGCATGAGGGGTACTGTGTAGAAAGTTGGGCAGCAAGATTACACATCAACTTCTGCATGTCAGTACAGTCGAGGAAGAAGGGACCCAGTAGGGAATTCCAAAATCTAGCAGTTCTGGGGAAGAAACTACTGGAGTAGAATGCTCTCTTGCATCTAGGGATCTCTACTGTGAAAGGGTGGGATTTAGCTGCTTGTCGAGTTTGTCGGGTGTATTTATGTCGAGGGGGCGCAAGTGCTTGCAGTTTCTCAGAGCATTCACCGTTAAAGTAGAACAGGTAGAGGGATGCAACATTCCGTCGATGTGACTGACGCTGAATTTTTGCTGACAGTTCAGGACCTATTGATTTGGCGACTCTATTTTGAACCTTGTCTAGGAGCGAGAGAGGCAGATGAACCAGCCCAAATAGAAAACAATATTCCATACATGGGCGAATGGTTGTCTTATAGAGGTATAAGATACTTTCAGGCGTTAATAGCTTTCTAGCTCGGAAGAAAGAACCCACATTCTTCGCAGCAGTCCTGACAATGTTCTCAATGTAATTTTCCAACACATGTTTCCGGTAAACGTTAGGCCGAGCAGTTTTAAGATATACTTTCAGAGAAAGTCATTGGCCATTGCTATTGGCGGTAAGGAAGGTTTCTTGTAATTATTGAAGGAAACAAGTTTAGACCATTTTTATCCCCATTCCACTACGGATCGTAGGTCTTGCTCCAGTGATTCTGCCATTTCTTTAGATATGTGTTCATTTGCTTTCCTGTTGTCTGTTATAAAGCGTGGTATCGTCAGCATACATACCCATCTCACAGACAATTTTGTCAGGGAGGTCATTTATGAATTTTATGAATATCAGATGTCCAAGGATAGACCCTTGAGGCACTCCCGCATTTATACCATATTGTTTAGATGTACGACAAGTACAACCAAGATTTTTCTCTTATCTAAGAAGGATCTAATAATGTTATGTATTCTTCCAGTGATGCCGTATGATATGATTTTCTTGAAGGCTCTCATGACATACCCAGTCTAAAGTCTTAGATATATCTAGAGCTACCGCTCTACCCTCCCCCGCTTTGTCAACAAATCTGTATATACGTTCTGAGATCAGATAGGATGTCTTCTGTGGAACAGGCTTGCCTAAATCCATATTGTTGGTCAGTGAGAAGTGGAGCATCTGCAAGGTGATGGATTAGAGCTTGCTTAATTATAGTCTTAAGTATTTTGGCGAAAAGTTGGAGGATTCTAATGGGGCGATAATTTACTGGGTCAGTTCTTACGCCAGAATTCCTGAAAACTGACACTACAGAAGCAGTTTTCCAGCAGGCAGGCAAGCAAGATTCATTAAGGCATTTGTTGTAAAGTTTGGAGAGAACTAGAGCTACTTCGGCGGCGCCCTTTTTTAATAGCACATCCGTGAGGAGATAAGATCTACATGCACCTGAGCAGAGGTGATTTTCAGATCGTCTAGTGTGGCCTCTGTCCAAAAAGGAAAGTTGGGGGCTAGCGTAGTCCAGTGTGGAGTTAAAGGCAAACCGTCTGGCAAGCATGTTAGCCCTCTCAGTTGCAGAGCAAACAATCTCATGATTGTTGGATAGTGGGAGAATTGTTGATTGTTCATTATTTACTGCACAGTTGTAGATTTTCCAGAAGTCTCGGGTTCCTAATTTCTGTGCTTCGATTCGTTTTTGTGTGGTTTCAGTAAATTCTCTCTTAGTTGTCGCTATTTCTTTCTTAGATATTTCTGGCTTCTATGAACGTCTGTCTGTTTGAACTGGACGTGTCTGTGAAATTTGCCGTACGCATGCTGCCTTTGCGCTATGGCAACTGCAAAAGTTGAAGTGAACTATTGGGGGCGAGTGGGTTTTGCTATAGAATTTGCGTGTGGGACCATTTGTTTCAATTGCCGCTTGGAACCATTCAATATTCTCATTTGCGCAATGTTCAGCAGTAAATAAAGATATTTTGCCATGAGGTGTTTCTGATTATGTCCCTGATGACTTCCCAGTCAGCATTTAAATAATATCTCGTTGTTTTGAGCAGTGGCTCTTCAGTTTTTTTCCCCTAGAGTTTAGGACGATTTCAACCATTAATGTGAGCATTCGTTACACAATCATCGGGAACTGTGGTCAGAAACAGATCAAGAAGTGATGCATGCTGGTCTGGAACACGGGTTAGAAACGCAACCATCTGTGATAGGGAATGAGATATAGAGAAGTTACGTGTTTTGGTACCAGCTGCGTCTGTAAGTAGAACATTCAGGCCAGTTGTTGTGGAGGACACGGAAGTCACCAAATACATGCACTTGTGCGCTATTGTCGAGAGAAAGTGCTGTATCTATGCTGTCAGAGATTTGTTTATTAGGGTACAGTCCTGGGTCGAGGAAGAGCGGTAGAGAAAATAAAAGTAGCTAATGTTATGTTGCATGTTAAGTCTAAAGCACATAAGGACTTGATCGTCCGATTCTAGTTTAGTTTCTCTTGTCAAGAGGAGGGTTTTTCGAATGTAGACTCGAAGCCCATGCATATGTCTGTCAGAGTCCTTATGGCAGTGTTGGAGGTATCCAGGAATGTTTAAGTTGTTAGAGGGGATTGGAAGTTGTAGGTTAGTCTCACTTAGTGCTAAGATATCCGAGGTGTTTGTTAGGAGAAATGCTTCAACATCATTTACATTAGTTCGTAACTGCGAGCCTCAAGCGAGAACGCAGTTTAGTTTTGTTTTAGTTTTGGCCTTGTTTTAGCGTAATATTTTAAAGTACTGTCATTTTTATATTTAAAAGTTTCAGTTTAGATAAGGGGTGCTAATCAAGTTCTTATGCAGAATACAAGACATGCAACACAGGCAGACCATCAGCTGTCCTTCCCTCTACTAGGGTTGTGGCCTCAGGATAGCCCACCGAGGATGAGTGCGCGGCATGGCACTACAAACATCCTGATATTTTACAACTGTTGATGGAGCAGCCGCTCTAAGCGCTACCAAAGCCAGGAACTGTCTATCCGTTACCTTCAACCCATCAGATGATGTTCAACTCCATCTGCTTGCACTGGCATTGCGGTATTCAAGCACTCTAAAGTGTCCAGTTTAAGGGATGGGATGTGTCGGGAGTGGGGAAAAACAGCGTTCATTGCCCTAGTCAGGAAACAAGATCGACCAGGGAGTGTTTCTGTCAACTCCCAGTGGTTCGAACTCTACGCCTGGCTAATAGACAAAGGAGCATGGAATCTGGGCGATAAATAGTGCCTATCTACCCCTTCAGCAGTTTAGGTTTGCAGACCAGTAATTTGAAGCTAAACCTAAGGATGACAACTTTCCTAGAGCTAGTGACTCAAACAGAGTTTTTCTTCTCCTAGACGGATGACCTGGGAAGAACTACGGGTCCATCAGTACCGAGAGGGTTTGTCCCGCGCCTGAGTCCTAATCCAAGTATTTCTATGACCCCGCGAGGGTGGTTATTATTGTTACTGGGTAAGTTCATAAAGGTTATATATCTACTGAGAAATTATACTCCTCAAAATGATTACGGGACATTGCTATTCCATTGTTAGTTACTAGAGAAGGGGCTGAGTAAGATTTCATGTAGTGGAAGCAGGTATATTTGCAAACAGATCTGTTGGAAGGAGTTAATATGGCTTAATGTTTTTTCCTTTTAATTTATAATCGAGAAAAGAATAAGTAAAAAGTAAAATAAAATAAAATTGTATCCTTTTATTTTTTGTTGGCTTAGGAATAGGATAATGCGTTACAGAATGGCTTGATATTAGGAATTAATTATAAATTGTTGTAAAAGCCTTGGATATTTTAGAGGGTAGAAAGGTTAATATGTATATTCAATAGATACAAGTAACGTCATTTTTGATAAGTACAATATAGTACAGATGCGAATATATGAGGGTTATGGGTATTACGTAGGTTTCCATTTCTAATGAAGATATCTTCAGCTTTCGTTTATAAATGAGGAAGTTGTATTTTGCGTTACAGAGTATCGGTTCCTTTTTTGTATTAAACATTGCAAGCTAAGGGAAATGCCGCAATGTCTATGTAATATAGATAGCTGTGAATCTAAATACAGACTGTAGTTAGTATCTACCTGGTTAAGAACAAACTAGTACATGCCTTAGGAGTAGAAATGAATGGATGTTTAGTGATCATGACTTACAATCGGTCAGCATGCGAAGGTTAAGGGCTGAAAGCTGAGGACTCCCATCAAAGTCGTGTGTAATGTATGCGTGTTAGTGGCAGCTTGGGGAGTAGGACAGATTTTTTCGTTTTCAGGAGAAGGTAAAACTTACAGAATACAGTAGAATTAATAGAATTTTGAGTGTTAAGTTTAGGTTAGAAGAAAAAAATAAAATGTTTTTGAAATTTAATTTAACATGCAAATCAGACATAGGCAGTCGTCTTGGAGGTAAATTATATATATTGGATATACATAGCAATCCAGCAGGGGTTTTTGTACCGTAATGAGAGAAAAACTATTAGTGTATGGTGCGTCGGGATTCATAGTAAAATACAGGCAGTTAGGTACGGATTAGTGAATGTCATAGCGACGTAGCTATGGTCACTGCACTGAAGTTAGAAATATAATTGAAAGTAAGACAAAGTTCAGCGATTTGTTATAGCTAGCAGGGAAGTCACATTTAAATACAAGCGAGCTTATAGTAATAGATATTAAATATACTACTTAAAGCCCTAGCTTCTTATATAGGAGAAAATAATTCCTGGTTTGTGGAATATTTTTGAATTTTGCTATGCCTTTTTTTTCTTTTTTATCGCTAGTTTACTTTAATATGGCATGGGTGCGCAGTGTTTTGCCCATTTCGAGTGGGTGTGTGTGTGGGGGGGGAGGAATTTCATTTTCTTTTGCAAGACAAAAATAAACACAAATAAATATACATAACTAAAACAAATAGAAAGACAATATTATAACGAGGCACCATGGTACATTTGTTAGGAGTTAAGATGAGTTTTTAAGAAAAAAAAATACTTAGCTCGTTCCGGTTTGCTTGGCCGAATGACAGAGATAAAATTTGCTACAAAATACTGAGGCAAACAACAGGTGTGTAATATTTGCATTAATCAGACAATTGTTCCCTTTTGAGTATTATCTGCACAACATCACAGTACAGCCACTAATCTTCGCCAAGTGTAAAAGTCGCCATGTTTTGACAAACTAAATAGAGAATGTAAGCTTTGTACTTTGAGCTTTTGTGTTTTTGGATTTAGTTGAAAGCAAGTTTACACAAAATATAAAGTGAATTGAATTACAAGCAAACTTTAGGAGAAGAGTTCTAACTTATGATAAAAAGTTATTCAATCCATCATTTTTTGGCATTTGATATTCTTTGTACATATGGGTAACCACTGTTGTTTCATAAATCTACACAAACATATAGGATTATGATATGCAATGATTACTTGTGGACAGATAAAGAAGTTTATTTGAACGATTGTATATGATTTTATGATCTGATTTAAAGGATTTCTGAGAAGGATTTTGTCATGAATGTTGATATTAGATTACAATTGGGAGCCGCATAATGATACAATCTAAAGTTTTTGAAATATATAAAGGTGTATGTAATCGTTTGCAGATTAATGTAGTTTCAACGTAATTAATCTATTGAATAGGTAAGATACTTAAACATGGGAATAATACACTGACCCCTAGTTAAAATGAAATTCCGAATAATATCAAATGTTATTGCTATGCACAGGGCTATTTAGATTTACGCTACGCCACAAATATACAGTACTAAGAAAAATATTATTTAAACGTTAATGGTACCATAGGAGCCGGGTTGATCTCGTGGTACGACTAAAGGATATATTTGAAGTTTTAAAGGAAGTTCAGGTCACTTAGCTTCGATAAGATCAAACGACGCGTAGGTATTCGGGACTGCTTCTTCTATCTTCCACATAACGTGTTATGTCTATAATTTGCATTTCATAAAAGTATAACATAGTATAAGTTTTACAAGGATTTGACTTTCATAGTCATTCTCTTCCAAGACCAAAGTGATAAATGCTAAATGAGATGACAATTGAGATCGCATGTAGATTTTCCAATCCTTCTGTTTGTAGGGAACACACACAAACACATACATAGATATAACGTTATGCAGAGATGTGTATTTTTTTCTACTCCAAACAAGGCACATTGCCACTTTGGTGTAGGGAGCTACTATCAGGGGCATCAACTACTGGGGCACTATGTAGGGATTTGAGTAGCAAGATGTCGGTTCACGTATCGTATGTTCATATTAAAACCAACACAAAGTCAAGTATCTGCAGAATGTCTTCTTGGTTCCTCCTCTTCTCTTTTCTCTCTCCCAACAATCGAACACAGCATATAATAACAAAACTCTAAAGCACGTCTGACAGCACTGACTTCTGCCAACAGTCTGCCCCTCCTCTTAACAACACAGGATTTTTATATCGCAAAATCGTTCACCTCTATTTGCATATTCTTCTAACTCACGTGATCACTACTCTATAAATAAGAGTATTGACCGTTTCTTTTCTTTCTTTTTATTTATTTTCGGTGACCGACCCGCACGTGGTCTATCCAGGTAAGTCACGCATTTCTCCACACTCCCCCCTGATCTCATGATCACAAACAGGACATGCGGGCAATCGTCGTTGGCGGGTACTCCTTCGAAGAAGCACTTCCTCATTGCTGTTTTCTTCATTACCACCATCATTACTACCAGTCTGTTCCATTATCCCGTCTCGTGGTTCCATAGGCGGTGTCTCACAATCAGGGCAGGGGGGCAGTATCCGTCTTTGTCGGGTACTTCTCCGAAGAATCGGAGGCGTCATCTCCTCGGTATGCTCCATCATCCCTTCTCGCTGGGTTTCGCAATCACGGGGGGTGGGCAGTATTCGTCTCTGTCGAGTATTTCGATGAGGCATTACTTCCTTGTGTCCATCGCTCTCCTCACTATTGTCATCAGTATGTCCCATCATTCCCTCATCTGGTTCTGTTGGTGGTGTTTCTATGCTCACCTGAAGGGGCAGTAAGTGATCAGGATCATCTCTGAACGGTGTGTGATCCTCCTCATCGTCCTCAGAATCAGAAGAGGTATAACAAGGGCGGATATCTTTTACGTGACGTGGTATGCCACCAATCAACATGGTCTGAGGACTTATGATTTCATCTATTTTTCCCCGGAAAAATTTCGTAGTGCACCCAGCATTTGGGGGTTTTATCCAAACAAGGTCTCCCACTTGATATGGTGTATTGACAACACTCACCACTGATGGTATGGCATCAACTCCTTTCACACGCTGTTCATATTGGTAAATCCCATTGGCTGGTGCAGTTGCTGGTGTTGCATTGTCCTTGGGTGTTATATTATACCAGTACACAGCTTCTGGAATAGAGCACTGCGTCCTGGCTGCAATTCTTTTGATGGTGCGGTGACACCGTTCTGCTATACCATTACCCTCGGGATAATATGCACACCGATAATGCATTTTAATCCCCCATTCGTGCACGAATTTCTGAAATTCTTGACATCGAAATGTGGCGGCATTATCAGTCAGAATTTCAATCGGGGCACCACGTTCAAAAAAGACGGCTCTCAACTGTTGTATAATGCTGGCTGCATCCTGTCGTGTCAACAGGCGCCATATTGTGAAACGCGTCGGGCCACAATCCGTCATGGTCAAAAAATGTTTGCCCCCATAATGTGTTATGTCCATCCCTACTCGCTGCCAGTTGCCCTCCACCTCGAGCTTCCCTTTTTGCCATTGGGATGGTGCCGGATCAATTCTCTGACACTCTTCACACGAACGTATGGCTGCTTTCACTGATGCTTTTGTAGTTGCAGGGCATACTCTTCGGACAAAATATGCAGTCCTCTGAATTCCAGGATGTCCAATCTGCTGGTGTATCATACGGATCTGGTCAGGTGTTAATTGATCCGTTACAGTCGCGCATGTTTGTTGTTGAAGATCGGATCCCTGCCTCATTGCATCGATCCACCTCTTTGGTACTCGAGTCAAGCTATCAGCCAAATTCTGCATCGACGAGACTAACGTAATGTCTACCTGCAAGCTGTATTCGTCAACTAGACGCTTAATTATTGCTAGTCTCCTTCGTACTAGCATTTCACTTGCAGCTCTAGTCTTAACTCGAGCCTTTCCAGTCAAGGTGTCGGTTAACCAATGGTAAACACACAATGAGTCAGTGTGGAGATGCACAACATTAGTCTGCCATTGCAATGCGAGATTAAGACCTTTTAACGTGGCATCAAGTTCTGCCAAATTTATATGTTGGACATCATTTTTCGGACGAAGCCAGCATGCATCTTCCACAACAACACCTAGTTGCTCCAACACGACACCTGTAGCCAACGAACTTGCGTCAACCCATGCATTTAGTTCGTTTCCAGACACTTGCCACTCACCCCGGGCAGGGTCATTCCTATGCACTCTGGACAACATTTCAGCCATCATTTGTTGGAGAGAATCATCATCCGCAACATCGTCCCATCCTTTTGTTACTGTAGTCACTCGTCTTTTCACCACTCCTGTTGCCGATCGGAGCCATCCACAGACAGGTAGATGTCCTACCAATTTACCACAGATAGAAAACACAGTACGTCTTGTTAATACATTGGGTAACTTTGGAAGTGGGCTCCCTCGTTTCCATCGCAACGTATTGCCCTCCTCCCAGACCTCGAGGCCTAGCACGGGCACTCCATCCTTTAGGCGCTTAGGGTCTTTGCTTATTAACCCAAACGCTTTCAGTTTTATTCGAACTGCATCCGCAGACATTATGTCCTCATTAACATAGATGTCATCTATGTAGGCTGAAGCAGCTTTTGCTGTGGTCTCATCCTGCATCAAAACAGTTTTAATAATGGTTGTCATAATCAAGGGTGCTACGTTTAGGCCAAAACCCAAACGTGTCAAACAATATAGTTTTCCCTTGAGTAGTACTGTCTGAAACGGCCATAATGACTCATGGACACGTATCTGCAGGTAGGCCCTCTTTAGATCCAGAAGTGCTACATTGCTCCCTTTTTGACGCCACTCTCTCAGTTTAGCAGCGCACACATCTGCGTTTCCGGTAAACGCATCAACATGCCGATTCAACTCTCGGTAATCCATTACGGGACGAATTTTTTCTTTGGTAGGTTGTTCAACAGCCATGAGCGGAATTAATCCCTTGGGTGGTCCCAGACGTTCCTGTGGGTATGGTATTAACCAACCGTTGTCAATCCACATCTGAAGTTCTTCTTCATATGCGGCCCTATTCTTGGTAGAAACTGCATAATCTGGAATCGTGTTGCACAGCCGATCTGGTTCCTGGCCCATGGCCCATTTCCACTTTGCAGTCCACACCCTTTCATTGTCATCAAATGTAGCACAGAAGTCCTTTTCTTCAATCAACATGGCTGCACAGACGTCTTTCCCTTCTCCAAGCCTGATACCTCTAGCTGCTGTGATTGTGACGCCTCCTAGTGCTTGTATTGCATCAATTCCAAGCAACATGTCGTAGCCAAGGGGTTTCTCCTGCATCACCAGAACGTCAACTTTAGCTGTGTCACCCTTCTCAGTGCAGATTGTGACTGTCCCTTCACCACAACATACCCGTGATAAGCCATTAATGGTCATAACGCCAACTGGGTTCCTCCGCCACACCGGACAGCAATGGGCACTAACTATAGACCGGGAACACCCCGTGTCTATAAGTGCTGAACACTGCACATCATCAAGTTTAACGCTAATGACAGGCAATACTGTGTTTATTGGTTGGCAGGGGGCAAGGGTAGCGATAGTACCTTGCCCCCAACTTCGTTTCCCGAACAGTTGCGAGATATGTGCCCAAACTTATTGCAGCGATAGCATTGCACTGGTCTCTTTGCTTGTGGATATACACCTCTCCTATCACTCCGGCACTCTTTAGCAAAATGATTGGCCTCCCCACATTTATAGCACACTGGGGTGGCATGCTTATTACTATCTGGAAGAGAGTCCACATTGCCTCCATGTCGAAAACGAGCTGCTGCTGCAATTGGTTCCTGTTCCTTACAGATGTTTCGAGCTCGGGCCAATAACTCATCAGTTGACAATTCATCGATTCTTGATGATGCCCGCAACAGTTTACTGACCTCCTCGGGTAGGCCTACCAAAAAAGCACAGCTTAATATTTTATCGTTGACCCCACCAAACGGTACAGATAATTTTCGCAGGTCGGCTAGGTACACGTCGACTGTTTCCTTGGGTTGAAGTGTCCGGCTCGTGAACTGTTGCCACGCAACAAATGGATCTGTACCAAACGCTGTATACAGGCTCTGCTTGATTTCATCCCAGTCTGGTCCATCCCCGAGTTGTTGGTAGACTGCATAGGCCCCTCCGGTTAGCCTCAAAGCGATAACTGTGGCTGGTTCTTTAATTTTGCACAGTTTACAGATTTTCTCTGCCTTTTCAATCCATTCAACGACAGCCGGTCCAGTGGTAGATCCGTCGAACTCGGGTATTAAGCGAATGTCGAATCTGTCCATTGTTAGTAACCGCACACCAAGCGCCGAAATAGCTTAAAACCAACACAAAGTCAAGTATCTGCAGAATGTCTTCTTGGTTCCTCCTCTTCTCTTTTCTCTCTCCCAACAATCGAACACAGCATATAATAACAAAACTCTAAAGCACGTCTGACAGCACTGACTTCTGCCAACAGTCTGCCCCTCCTCTTAACAACACAGGCTTTTTATATCGCAAAATCGTTCACCTCTATTTGCATATTCTTCTAACTCACGTGATCACTACTCTATAAATAAGAGTCTTGACCGTTTCTTTTCTATCTTTTTATTTATTTTCGGTGACCGACCCGCACGTGGTCTATCCAGGTAAGTCACGCATTTCTCCACACATATGACTCAAATTGTTTAGATAATAATGCTTTTCAACTTCCTTATCAGCCTACATATTTTAAAGAAATAACTAACAAAAGCTAATCACATATTTTTTATTCGTATAATTTGGTCTGTCAAACAAGTTCAACTTTAACTTTACTTCAAACTGGGCATTGTTTGTTTTTTTTGAATAATCAGTTTCTTTACTCATAGGAAAACATTATTTATTTATTTATTGAGTTAAGCAAATGTTATTTTGCAATTTCGTCCACCTCCATAAATTTGATCGCACGAAATTGGTGATAAATTTTCCGGTTTCAACATTATCATCTTTAAAACACATATCAACTGTCCTAAGTAGCTGCAATTTGCAATTAACATAAACTATATGACCTCCCCTTTATTTCTTCCGCCGTGTTATTTTATATATGCTATTAGTTCATCCCGGCTCCCGTAGTAGAGATCAATCTCTTTCTTCGTTAATAGCATGTATAGTCTTCGTTTAATCTTGTAGACAAGGTATACTATTGTAAGGATCACTGCAAAAGTTGTTAAATGACAAACGGAATCTCTCCTGGATCGATACCTAATTTCATAATTACTAGAAACAACACGGGGATAAGCGAGAAAAGACAGCACTAGGTATACCGAAATGATCGACAATGAAACACTTACTAGGCTCAACGTAGCTTAGTATCACTTTTATGAGAATATTCCATTATAAACAAACAAGAATATAACCAATATCATCGAAGTTGTAATAGTATTAAATACGTAGATGAAAATATAATAAACTAGCAGGATGAGTCGACGTAGCCCGGGCTTTTATGATCAACGAATACTTCACCCTCCGATATTAAAGTGTCATCGACATCTGTGAAATCCGCTAATTTTATAATCACATCAATTGCCTACTCTCCTTAGGGACCCACTTTGTTGAACTGAGTGGAAGTTTCAGTGCATCCCTACAGTACCTCGATAAACAATACTTTATATTCTACGTTGCGCTGTAGAGAAATTATTGTTCATTTTATAAAATTATATATAATAATTTAAATTAATTTTTTAAATGCAAATCTAACGTACCATAAGGTGTGATTTCTTTCATTGGATTAATACAATTATCCATACTTATTGAAGACTTTCCCTTGCAAATTTATTTAAGATCACTGCCAGGCACACAAACTAAATTTGGGGGAAATTTAAAACATCTCATGAGCTGTTTTGGAATGCATAGAAAACAAACTCCCGCACAGATAAACGTATTTTTGTAGAGGAGTAGAGATATGGCGATACCAAGTAGATAAACTAATTTTATACTTTGTCTTTTGTACTTTTTTATATCTAATTATTTTGTTTTTTGCACGTTATAATTTTTTCTGGATCCAAATAACATAACTATGCCACGGTATGTATTTTTTTTATATTTTGTTTTATATGAAAAAAAATGTATGGGATCGGCTCATCTTTTAGTAATACTAAATATTTAATAGCAAATTGTCTAAAATATTTTATATAAAGTGTCCATTCCAAGTTTATAATCATTTATAAATGTGTAGTTGAACATATTTACCTAAATGCACGTCTGGTCTCTGAAGTGGTTTAAATTTCGAAGAATTCGATTTTCCGAATGCTTGACCACAACTTGCGTTCTGGGACAATTGCACTCCATTAAGGCGAATCGACCGACTATTGATAGTCAAGTTGCTCATATTTTATCTGAACATTTTGTAGATAGCCAAGCGACCGCCTGAAAGGGATCTGACTGTGTAAAACGTCTAGACGCATACATTGGCCGTCTACGTCGCTACATCGATCGGTAAAGACGGAAGCTATTTTCCTGCGCGCCATTCCTAACCGTCGTTAATCACTTGACAGAAGTTAAGTGCTCGCAAAGCAGAAGGGTGCACTATTGACAACCTCGGATTGTCATGGGTGTCATCGGTCATAAAATCCGCGTGTGTTCCCGCCTACTACGTGACCAAGCGCTCACTTGGGCATATTCGGATGTTTCCACTGCTAAAGCAGTGACACTGAAAGGCGTGCGGGTGGTTGTTAGAGGCTAAATTCTGTTGTGTAAGTAAACGTAAAATGATTTACATTTTCGGCTTGATTAACGGTTTCTTTTTTATTTTCTTTTATGTTATTTAGTGTTTAAAAAAGTTTACGACCAACCAACTTATACTTGCGTAGTAAAAATAATTTAATGAATTAATAGTTTGTATTCGATATCTTAAATCTTAAACTTAAAAATTATTAAATAGATCTAAATACCATGTATAAAATTCATCTTCTCGAATCTCGGTTATATTCTGGGGTGGCCAACAAACAAATACGTTAGATTCACGTAAGATTAACTAATCCATGTGAAACGGTTAAAATAAAACAAGAGATAGTGATTTCTCAAATGTTTGTGAAAAAATAACCAATACCTTTTCTTCATGCATTAATGTAAACGAGTGTTTTTCATAGATATCGCCTGGGACCAGGTATGAAGACACTTAATGTACGGAGATAAAGCATTATTTCAAGGTCAATAAAAAAACAAAATAAGTGGATAGATTTCCATCCAGAAAACAATCGATGGAAATGATGAAATAAGCGAAGGGGAGTTTATGCTGTTGCCGAAAGTAAATCCGGTGGTAATATTTTACTTTTTATAAATCACTGAAGGCAATATGTAACCACATTAAAACTTATTTAACCAAAGAATGTCTTTTCTAACGCATTTACCTATAAATTTATTATACATGTCCAATACCCAAGATTGAGTTGTACCAGGGAAATGAAATAAGTAATCTCCTGACCCATTTCCAGTAGTCTGATCTAGCTGAAATTTTGCATGTGCAATGATTCATATCTCTACGGGTTATGTGGCAAATTACAGCTCTGTAGTTATTGTGGTTTCTGTTTTACAGGTGTTTGAACTAAGTCAGGTGTGAAATGGAGCCTGTTGAATGTCGAGTAGTGATCCGGTTTTTGTATTTGAAAGGACGCACACCACAGGAGACTTTTGATGAAATGAGAGAACCCCATGACGATAATGCCCCATCATCTGACCTTGTAAAACGCTGGCATCGTGAGTGCAAACATGGCCAGAAGTCTGTGGAAACGGCTCCCAGACCTGGCACACCCTTTCTGCCATTGATGAGGAATCTGTCCGTCAAGTTGAGGCTGCTATTTTGGAAGATCAGCGCATTACTATTCGCCAAATAGCCTAAGCTGTTACGATTAGTAAAGGGTCTGTGGAAACTATCATTCATGACCATTTGCATATGCATAAGGTGTCTGCCAGATGAATTCCCAGGTTGCTCACCCCATTCCAGAAGCGAGAACGCGTCGAGTGCTACAGGGTAAATTTGGAGATGTGCCAAGAAGATGAGTCAAAGGTTTTCAAAAGACTGCTTAGACAGGATGAACCCTGGGTCACTCAATATGATCCAGAGACCAAAGCCCAGTCAATGCAGTAGAAGAACTTGGACTCACCACCTCCAAAGAAGGCAATGGTCCAGCCCTACACTGGAAAAGTCGTGTTCACAGTCTTCTGGGACCAGAACGGAGTAGTGATGACAGATTTCATGGCAAAGGGTACTACAATTACAGGAGCCTATTATGCTTCACTTTTGAGGAAATTAAGGGAAGATATCAAAATCAAGAGGTATGGAAAGATCAGTAAAGGTACCCTCCTCCTGCAGGATAAAGCTCCGATCCACAACTGGCATGTCGCCAGATCAAAAGCACGAGCGTGTGGTTATGAAATCCTCCCCCATCGTCCCTACTCTCCTGACCTTGCACTCTCTGACTTTAACATCTTCCCAGCCATGAAGTTGTTTTTGAAATGAAAGCATTTCCCAGAGTATGCAGCTTTTATTTCTGAAGTCACATCTTGGTTGGAGGGCAAACCTGGGGTGTTCTACAAAAACGGTATCCAGAGCTGCATCAAACGATGGGAGAAATGCATAATTATGGGTGGTTCCTTTGTAGAGAAAGACAAATAATTGTGCCAAGTTTCGTTGCTTATTGCACGCCATTCGTATACCTAAAAGGGAAAAAATCATATTATGGTGTGTATAATTAGGTAAAATTCGAAATAACCTAAGTAATTCATCTTTCTTTGATTTCTATTTTCGATGTGGTTATTTTATTATTTAAATATTTACATAACATCCACATCTGTGGTGGCTTCAATGGTCCATAACGTGGAATGGCTGACCCATTCAAATAAGACCGATGATGAGGGGAGGTTTTGTCATGATTTTTTCATTGCTTATGACGTCATTCAGATTGTTCGCGACCCCCCCGTGTGCTCGATACACCCGGTCAATATGCAAGCCTCCTAGACCTTTTTCTCTCAACTTCCCCTGAGCTATGTTCATGTTCCGTTCATTCTCCTATAGGATCCTCCGACCACTCCGTCGTATCAGTTAAGATATAAACGAAATGTAAGAAGCCCCCAGACGTACCCCTCCACCGTACTCTATACCGATACTCTATGGCTGACTGGGATAGTTCCGTACATTCATATCTGATTTACATCTGTACTCCATGTTTAAAAAGGAAGTGTCCTCTATAGTATCAGATCCGACCTAATGGTTAATTGTAGGCATAGACCAATTCAAACCATCTAACAAATTCCAACAAAAACCTAACAGCCAGTAACGGTTCTCCCCAGAATATGCTGCTGCTATCGCGCACAGAAATCAGTTTCTCCATACCAACCATCTTAATAGATGCACTGAAATTAAAGCTGCTTTCAGGACTGCCAGCAACCACTGTAAAAGAGTAATAAAAAATGCAAGAGAGCTATATGCCCAGTCTGTTAAATCCAAGGTAGCTGATCAGCGGCTTGGTTCCCACAAGTTTTGGCAAACAACATATAGGATCCTGAACAGAAGTGTGCGTTCTATCCCAACCATTATCAATTGACCAGAGGTCATCGCGTAAGCGTCAGAGAAGGCCACACTATTTGCAAAGAACTTTGCAGCTAATTCTACCCTATGCGACGAAGGCCATACTCCCTATATTTCCTCCTATAACACAGAACAAGCTAGGTAAGATACAAATATCCGTGCATGAGGTCCCCAAGCTAATTAAGAACCTTATCCCTGAGTGGCTTCCGGGCCTTCATAAGTGGTGATCACTGTGTAAAAAAGAAAAAAGCAACTAGCCCTGATGGATTCCCAATTATAGTGTTAAAAAAGCTTCAACCAGAACTTGCTCCCATACTTACGAAACTATTTAAGCGCTGCCTTCAGGAGAAGTGCTTTTCGGCTTCCTGGAAGACCTCATCAGTTTACCCTGTATTTAAGAATTCAGGTGATAAGTCATCTCCCTCTCAGTACAGACCAATAAGTATCCTGTGTGTTATAAGTTGCTGGAATCCATATTAAATAGAGAAATAGTCAACCACCTCAGCAGGAATAACCTTCTTAGTGACACACAATATGGCTTCCGCTCTGCAAGATCTACCGCAGATGTGCTGACAGTTATATCCCACAGGATTAGTGAATCTCTTGAGAAAGGCTACCTTTCTAGGGCACTTGCTCTTGACATATCAAAGCCCATCGACAAGGTATGGTATAAGGGTCTACTTCACAAGATTTCCAGCTACGGTATAACTGGAAATGTTTTCCCAATCATTAAATCATTTCTCTCCGATAGGCTCATAAGAGTAGTGGTAGATGGAAAAAAATCGGAGGCCTGCAATATAAATGCTGGAGTCCCTCAGGGGTCAATCCTGGGTCTAACTCTCTTCCTGATCTACATCAATGACCTCCCTAAATACATACTTAAACCATTCGTTTACATCTATGCTGATGACACGACCATCTTCGGCAACACATCAAAGGATGTAAATGACAAAGTTCTCTCTGATTCTCTCTCCTCTAATTTCGAGCGCGTGGTTCAGTGGGGGAAGATGTGGCTGGTTACCTTTAATGCATCCAAAACCAAACTCCTATCTTTACATCATCAACGCTCTGATCCCAATCTGGCATCAATTGAGATGGATGGCTCTCGTCTGGGTAAGGCCACGTGTTTTGACAAGCTGCTGGGTTTGACCTTTACTCCTGATCTGAAATGGAAAACGTACATCAAGTCTATTGCAAAGGTCGCTGGAAAAATGGTGGGATCCTTCTACGGCTCCAGAAGATATCTCACTACTGATGCAATTCTCTATCTATATAAAAGCCAAGTACGTCCAAGGATGGAATACTGTTGCCATATCTGGGCAGAAGCTGCTAAAAACAGCCTATACTGCCTTGACAGAGTACAAAATAGACTTCGTGGCTTAGTTGGAGATGCCCTTTTCTCTACGCTGAAACCCCTTTCCCACAGAAGAGACGTTGCGAGCCTATCCTTGTTTTATCGTTATTTCCATGGAAGGTGCTCGTCTGAACTCCAATCTATGTTCCCCCTCGCCAGCCCTTTTTTCTGTGCCTTAATCAAAGCATAGATTCCATGAACAAAGCTTCTTTCTTAGAAGGGCATGCCTGTGGAACTCTCTTCATTTGGCTGTTTCTCACATGGCTACAACCTTGATGTCTTTAAGTTCAACATAAATAAATTCCTGATAAACCGCCACTTAAGTAAGACACTTTATCAAATCTCTATTCCTAAGGATTACTAGGTTATTATCCTATTGGTTACTGTGCACGTAATAACCCTTACCCCCGAGTGGCTTCCGGGCCTTGATAAATGGTGACTACCATGTAAAAATATATTTGCGGTAACCCATTTGAATATAGTGAGTATAATACAATCCATAATCAGGTAGACATATACAAATAAGCATATATGTTGTATATATATATATATATATATATATATATATATATATATATATATATAATTTTTTGTTTGCGTAAGTTTATGTGATAACTGTAGCTAATTTTTATTAAACGAATAATTAAGAAGATAAACAACTATACATGTGAAGGTTTACTTTTATAGATTTTTATTTATACGCGGAGATATGCATTTATGTGTAGGTATACACGTATGTGTGTTCTGGCAACCGTTTTTAATCGAGGAAGATGTTATTGCATATTTTTTTTAGTCAATTTCTGAATAGTCTGTTTATAATTTGGGTTAAGTTATTGTATATAACATATTGTCGTTTATTTTCAATTTGATTGATTAAATTATCATCAGGTGGGACGGATTTTGTGTGTTTACGGCTGTTTTTATTAGTGTAACGCTTTAACGCTTGTAATCTAACGCGTTAAAAAGAGCGTTTTCACTTATGAGATGCTGCCTTTAATAGTGATTACGTGAATTGCAAATTAAAATCTGTTTACCCGTGCATTACTATACAAGTTTAAATATGTGATTGGTTTCATGATCGATATTAATCATGAGTATCTATTTCTATATTTATAACTTCATGAATTAAACCCATTTGGTATTGGTAGCATCGTATACTGTGTTGCTCAGATGAAAATGAGAAAGTAGCAGTCACGTTTTTTATGCGTTTACAAACTGAGCCAGTATCAGAGTAATGCTAAGTGGGCATATGAAAATCTTTGTTGTTGTATAAGAACTTATTACAAAACGAGTTAAAAATTGATTCATACCAGTTTTATGCATGTATCTGTTTAACTATTTCCATTGATTCTTTTTTTAGAATAAATCTGGAATTTTCCAAGGACAATATTTTCTACAACAATTATATGCGAATAAAGCAAATTAAATTGAATTTCGACTTTCCAAGAATCATTAGATTTTATCTTCCTCATAATAACTGCAGTTTTGTTAGATCAACGTTTGATCAGTAAGGTAGGAGAGCATGTCTCCAGCGACTAGAAATACTGACCTTTTTAGCATATCAGTTAGATCGACGATCGAGCAACCACTTTAGACTCCTCGTCAACTATTTTTAGTGTAACGTCCCAGGCCAAAAATACATTTAACATTTAAAAATGTATTTTAATCCATTTTCTTACAAATGTAACATAAAGGTTCATATATATCCATAAGTGTATATTATCGTCTACTCCATATATATTTACTCGTTGCTATACTTGAGCGTCTAATGATGAGAGTAGGAACATGACATATAACAAGAAAAATGAAGGAATAATCGTTCTCCAGGGTTTCACCATATGTTAATAAGTATGGGCTTGTTTGAAATAAAACATCAAAAACGATTCATCCCAATCACATATTTGGTTGTCTCTTCAGTAACTTTATTACATACGTTTCCCTATTTTGAAAGTTGTAACTCTGTTGCTACGTTCCTTACATCTGATAAGCGTTGAACACCTAACTCCTCCTGATGTTTCGAACCATGGTGACTGGTTGGCTCGACTCTGTCTCTTTCAAGATCTACTTCCTCACTGACTGTAATTGATTACGTATATTACCAAGATATCGTATTGCATCGTTAGTCATACGTTAGAAAAACACAAATCGGATGATCTATCGTTTTCAAGTATTTTATTTTTGTTAGTTAATATTCTGTTCACGTAGTAAACATTTCGGAGAACTATTTTAACAGATTTTTCTCTCGCCTGATAACATTATTTCTGTTTCTATTTTTACAAAGACCATGCTAATCATTCAGCCCTCACAAACTAGGTACATATGTTCTATTCTGTTTGAAATTGTTATTAGAACTGTTATTATTATCGACCCGGCAATTGTTTTTTTTCGAATCTATAGAGCGAACGAACTACTGCATTTACTGCGTCAATCTACTAAGTATAAATCTATTGAATACTAGCAGGCCGCCCGGCATTGCCCGATCGAAAATGCGCTTAAATATGGATTAATGGAGATTTCCGATTTGTCATTGGACTCAATATATAGAATTATTTTTAAAAATTGAAAACATCTGCGTCAATGCTAAAACATTTAAAACGTTTTTATTTTTAGCCTTGTAACAAAAATATTAGAAATAGCTATTACGTTACGCATGCATATTAGTAATGCTGTCTTTCAACCCTCACCTGGCAACTTTCATTTCTTTTAAATTTTCAAACTTTAGCACCGATTTTCACCGGCCAAACCAAACATAAAATTTTGCATCGGTTCAAATATCCTATATATTAAGTTACCTATCTGTTGATCAAAAACTGACAGGCGTTTGGTAGGCAATATTTTAACAAGAAATTTATGGAGTGGCACACTTTAAACTACTCCTATCTCTGTAATGTTTCTCTTCTCAATTTTTTTTTTCATATTAAGCGGCCCACTAAAAATTAGCTCGACCTCTTTAATTTTCTCTTACCGAGCAACTGGCACCACAAGATAAAATGCAATAAATTTTGAAAGAAGAGGACGCTAGATGTATCAGATTTCATAGATCACTGACACGAGTTCGTGGCATGTGTACGGCAGAGAGAACAAGTAAAGGCCACGAGTTTCCCGGGACTTCTCATCATGCGATTTTTATTTTGGGGGACTTTAAAAAAAAGTTTATGCAAATAATCATCACAACCTAGATCAACTAAAGGAGAACATTACCAACGTAACCAGGAGAATCCGCAGAGAAGAGCTACAAGCAGTATGTGTATACCTTGTTAAACGTACCCAGAAATGCACAGATGTCAACAGGGAGCACTTCCAGCATCTTTCATAAGACCAGTTACTTTAAACAATGCTACAGGTAACGTAAACAAAATAATCTCTACTACATTTTCTGGACTCCTTATAAGTAGGCCGTCCTGTATACACGCATACATAATTATATAAAGAAAGCGGTGTGTTTACTATAATATTTTTACGTAAATATTATGCAAGTATAAATTATGTAGAATATCTGCATTAACATAATCACATGTAATAGTTAACTAAAGATGATCAAACTATAATAAAACCGAAAAAAAACTAATATGGAATTAATTAATATGAATGATAAAAATGATATGGAAATTAGCTAGACCTTTTGTAGATAAATGACATTCCATGGCCTATACATAACAGTTGTATTTTTTTTAAATAAATAGAAAAAAGGTGTTTAATATGAATATCAATGCACTAAAACAATCGTAGGAGTATACAATCACGGTTTATTAAGATGATGTTACATGTATAAATATTTTAATGCTCGCTCTCAGTATTTATTTGTTGAAGAAACTGTAAAAATCTATAAAAATAAAAGAAAGTCTCAGTTTTAGCCTTTGGCTATTTACAACTAGAACGTTAATGAGCTCATCCCCTGCTATCTTAAATTTATTTATTGAGCAATGAAATATATGAATGTTCGCTACATATTAAGTTTACGACACAGCACTCGCAACTTCGCGTTAGGATATTCCGGTTAGTTACGTAAGTTGCTCGAAGATAGCGAATTGAATAACTAACTAGCTGTCAGAATACAAGTTTCCGTTTAAACTTGAACTGCATTAAATGTTTTAAATCGGAAATAGCTTTACTACGCTATGTCAATTTAAAATTCTTTCCTCATTTTAAAATATTTTCTTAAACAGAAAGTAATTCGTAATATAGAGAAAAGGTTGTACTGTGCGGTTGAATTAATCATCTTGCTATCTCTACTTTTGGTTGCTTACGTGACCTGCCAGAAAATACCGGTGCGATGTTTCCAAGGATAGCCGTACACTGATAAAGTATCATAAGTTCAAATTATTTTATCCGCAATTAAAACTCAAATCAAACTTTTAGGTGACAGGTATAAGTAACCGTTAATATAATGCATAGGGGCATAATTGCATTTCCTTTTATCATAGTCTATGAACAGGACTTGTATTGAAACAGGTGACCCATTAACGTCCCGTTAAAAGCATCTCTATATAGATTGTATTTATTTCATTTCACTTCAAGTAACAAATGTTTGTTTATGAAAAAGATATTTGGCTATTTTTCGAGGCATTGTAAGTATTTTTGCTAAAAAATTTCAACTTACCTGCGTAAACAACAGATAAACCAAACTTTTGTCAAGTATCCAACTGGATGAAACCATGGTTACTTCCAGCTGCTCATCGTGCAACATTAATAGAATAAATCGATGAAAAGAACAGGATTAAAACTACGTTTTTATTTTATTTTAATAATAATAATTGTTAATAACATTTACCGGGAGGCACGACACGAGTGTGGCCGTAAATAAAACAACACTACAGCTTTATTAAATATAAGTTTATTGAAAAAATCAATCCAGTTAACTTATGTACTAGAGACGGCATCTATTCAATGTAACCACCTTCAGCCCTAATCATCGTCCTGATACGGGTCCGAAACTCTGGGACAATGGCTTTTTCACAAATGCTGACGGGATCACGATGGATGGCGGATGCCGAATATCAGGTTGGCTTTCGTGTTGTGGAAGAGCTTGTCGATTACGACTAAACGAAATAGTCCAGTGGGTTCATGGCGAAGGAGAAGTAGGTTGGCCAGTAAGAGAAGTATGCATAGTCGTAACACGCCTTCTGAAGCCAATTCTTAGCCTCTTCCGACATGTGAGCCATTGCCGAGTCATGCTGCCACAGCCACGGCCTGCAAGCAGTCACTTGATTGCACCACGGAATAACCACACTCTTTAGCATATCCAGGTACACGTTTTTGTTTACTTTGAAGGGGACTTCGAAAATGTGAGGTAGCATGATGTGGCCCTCACTTGGAACCAAACCAAAGACCATAACCGTGGCCGGAAAATGTAAACTGGTAGATGGTTTGCAACAAAAATAAAACCGGTTTTCATCAAACAGAAATGGCATCATATCGTCTTTTCTAAAGCGACGATTGTATGGTTCCACTCTGTATAACAATTTCTAAAGGCTTTTTTTTTAATTGTATTATTTTTGTTCAGCTGGGGATGGAGCATCTTAGCTGACACGAGACATTCATCCGCTAATTTTTACATCCAAAGCAAAAGATCTTAAGCTGCTAACCGTTGTGTTAAATGTAATTGTTTGTGTCTATCTCACACTTAGTTCACATCTTATATTTGGCAGGTAGTTCATTTTTTAAGAACCATTGTTCACGACTTCAGTTTCTCCTGGAATTACAAGAATGATGGAAACTTTTCTAAACTTTAAGTTATTTTCATATCGTATTAAAGACTTTAAATAGGTAAAACCAGTGCATTAACATCATTACCTTGCTAAGAATTTCCTACTATCTATATACAAACTAGATAATTCTTCATATTGCATCGTGAGTTGCTTTACGAAAGTTTTGTGCCGTCTCTTCGGTAAAAAAAAACATCACTGTGTTGTCATCCAAAAAAGAGCATCGCTGCCGATTTGATCCTGAGCACCTAACAATGACTGCCATCTTTATTTATTTCTCTATTTGAAGAAAGTTTCCATACTGAATCTTTCTTGATGTACATCACATTTTTGTTAAGTATATTCACTTGCAGGCTGCCATCAATAATCATTGTAATAAAATCTCGTATAAACATTTGAAAGATTAGATACTATTCATAAGAGAAATATACAGATTTAAATGTTTACCAATTAACACGGTCATGGAGTGTATAATTTTGGAAGCATCTATTGCTTTTTAAAAATACTATATTATCCTTAATGTATAATTTTCATCATTCGGGTTCTGCCTTCCCTTCATTTCTGGAATGATTTCCTTCAATCATTTTTACGTAACTCCCATCCACCTTCTGCGTACGCCTTTGCCTCACGACATATGTTTTTCTACATTTACAGTTTCCTCTAGATATCGGGTTGTAGCTTCCTTCTACTTTTACTTTTAAAATAGATATTCTTTTCTTTTCACATTTTAGAATTGCCCTTTATTTTTACTATAATTGTTTTGATACCAATTCATTGAGACGCTTCATTCATTGTTAATGTTTTATATCGGTTCAGCGTTTTCTTTGCTAAAATCTTTCCGAAGTTTGATCATAGATCATAGGCAGTTTCCTGTTCTTTAGTAGATTTACGATGATTTACCTTTTATATATAAGACTGGCATTGGTTTCCGGCGTTGTCCGGGTGTTCGGAGGTGTGTTGAGCAAGTAAAACGTGGTAGTAGGTAGGCAGGCTCGAACCAGGTACGCGAAGGATGCAAACTTTTGAAATATAATCAGCATCCTCTGACTAATACAGAACCTTGCCATTCTTGAATAATTGCACTTACTAGAACATATCTTAAAGTATTTATTAATGAGGGCGTACAAAATGTTCTTTTCATCGATTTTATTTTAATTTCTGTGCGTAGAGCTTGAAATGGGCTTAGACAGTGGATCATGATTGTTTAATATGATGTGAAGGAAACTCATATTTATTATCTATTAGCATCGGTTCAAATCCCTTTGCCCTTAAGATTAAATTCTGAACATCCGGTGAATCTCCCGCGCTGCCAAATTTCATTTATTGAATTCGCTCTATTTGCTTCTAGTTACGAACCAGAAAATTGTTTAGGCATTATTTCCACATTTAATTCAATTGTTCATTGTTGGAATAAGGCACTTGTCTTTTTTATCTGCCATATATAATAATTTCTCATAGTGCTAAAGAACACACGAAAATATAACTAACTAGAAGTTATGAGGTGTAATATGTTTACATCAGTGATTACCTTATATTATTTTACTAACGTTTTTGTTCTGTATTTATTAATCTTATTCGAAATATTTCTTCGTGATTATTATATTTGTCATTTTTTTTTTGTTTTGTAACATATAGGTTATTTAGTTAACAGTTGATGAAATTAATGTATTTGGCCAATTTTTCGATATTTGTCGTCCGAAGGGCCGTACTTAAAAACGATACCGGTCTGGTCAGAATCCGTTGCATGTGTCTAAAATTTTCGCGAGGCATACAAACGCACACATTTTACCTTTTATATATAAGACTAGCCTTGGTGGCCGGTATTGTCCGTGTGTTTGGAGGTGTGTGTTGAGCAAAAAAAAGTGGAAGTAGGCAGACAGACCTCATTCAATCTCATTCATTTGGAAATAGAGATGATTCTCGAAATATAAAGACCTTCACCATCTTGGTTATATCAAACAGTATGTTCATGTATACTAAATTGTATTATGATAATCTTAAAAATAAATAAATATGCTTAGATACAAATATTAAAAATAAACAAGGCTTCTTTCATCTGTCAATTTTATTCATACGCCGCACCAATAAAAAATTGCTATAACCTTCTAATATTCCTCCATATATCTCTCTCCCATACACACACATATATACTAGTAGGTTGTCAGGTATTTTCCGGGGGAACAATACCCTTAAATATGAATTTGATTAATGCAGATTTCGTATTTATCAATATATTGAACCTAACATGTAGTAATTATTTTAATTTTTTATAATGACTCGTTCGCCACCACTGAGAATCTAAACCAAAACGTGTAACTTACGGTTTACTTTTCCTTGGATGTTAATGCCTCAGCTTTGAAGTAATATTTTCTGCAAGGCTTAAAATTCAAACAGGAACCAATAGCTATTACGTTACGCAGGCATATTCCTAATACCGTCGTTTGACAATCGCTTGGCAATTTTTTTTTATTTCCACACTTTAGCACTGATTTTCCTCGACGAAACCCCAAATATAACGTTTCGCATGAGTTCGAATATCCTATATATTCAGTTTCAAGTATGTAGAACAAAACTGACTGAGGAGTTTTGTAGGCAATATTTTTGTAAACAAATATATATACTCAAGCATAAGTATATATAAAAAGAGGTGTGTGTTTGCTATAATTTTTTTACGCAAACATTACGCAAGTATAATTCGTGTAGAATATCTGCATGAATATAAGTACACGTAATAGTTAGCTGAAGCTGATCATCTATAATATATAACCTCACATGTCTGTTTGAATTTATTTATGTATTTTGGCTGTCTGCGAAAAACATTTGACAGAAGCGATGTATTTTCACAGCATCGGTATCTTTTTGAAGCTTCGAGCTACAAACATCGAAAAGTTAGCTAGAAACATTGATTAATTCCCCCTCAACTGGGCACTTTTTAACAAGTAGGGGTTGTTTTTTCGACGATATTTTCGAAAGTCACCCCCTCTTTTCGATTGATTGTCTTAATTTCATCATTGGCAACTTCCGGTTTAGCGAGGAATGAAACGCCAAACACGTCTCGTTTTTTTTTTTTTTTTTTTTTGTCACGCCCTTTTCCTCTTTGCGGTACGAGTTCAAGCCTGCTTGCCTACTACCACTTTTCTTTTTTTTCTTCTTTACTCAACACACACCTCCAAACACCCGGGCAACGCCGGACCACCAGGCTAGTCACATAAGAAAACCAAAAGAACTAATGGAGAATTAATTAAAATGCATATGTTTATAAAAAAACATGCAAATTAGCTAGATCTTTTAAATTCGATGATACATATATAACGAAGTTACATTTTCTTTTTAAATAAATATAAAAATTGTTTTTTTTTTAATATGAATATCGATACACAAAAGCCCATATTGATAGTATAGATACATTACAAACATTTAATGATACCAACCTTATATGGAGATTTGGATCTTCCGTAACTAATGAATAAAATACGATTTTCTACAAGTACGTGTAGAAAACATAGAAACTTTATCCTAACATGTCTCGTTCTTTTATTTAAACCCAAAACCAAATATGTCAACTGGAAAAGTTACCTGTAGCCTTTCAAGTATATTTACTTGCAAGAATTCATAATGTATATTCCGTTTGTTCAGTTCTGCAACACATTTCAAATATTTGATTTAAAACCTACGATAAGAAATGTTAAGTATCGATCTGTTGCAGTTGCCAAGCGACTTTAAAGCGGACTCCCATATTTATTCAATGAGCCGCCTTCTTGTAATCGCCTTAGAAATTCGCGTTGACACCTGATTCAAGTGAATTCGTATCTTTTACACTTAACAGTACGTGAGTCAAACCGAGGGGATATTTACTTAAACTTGCAAAGCACCGAGAAAAATATGAACGTTCGCAAATAATTAAAATCTCATTTACTCTTAAACAGTTTGAACTTCACGTTAAAACTCGTGTTCTGATCACCGTGAATGGCTTAGTTGGTTACTTGAGCACTGTGTGCCGTTTCGGTTTTCAATATTTTCAGCTGGAAAAAATTTGCACGGCTAATATTTTAGATGCATATACTTATTTCTATAAAATACTGTGACTTTTCACCATTCTGCCAAGTTTTATATTAAAATATTATTTTTCTGGATACGGAACATTTTGTTTCAAATTTTCGTTGGTTTGTCATGCTCTATATTGAAATACCATTTGGATTAATTTTATGATTTTTATCACACTTTATTATTCTATATGGTGGAATTAATAATTTGGACCATTGGTTTATTAACACTACTTTCCTCATCATTAATTAATCCGCAAAACGTTTAGGCCGATGTAGATTCTGATCTTCTTTTAACAGTATTATCCGCACTAAACAATACAATGAATTTACCAAATTGTCTGTTGTAAAGCTTAAATGGAATCCGAGTATCAATTATATCTACCTATGAAAGTGAAATTGTCCGTGTGTGTACATTTCCCTACTAAATTACTCTGTCAATTATCAGTCTACAGACTCGAGATTTGACATACGGGGTATTGAGACTTAGGGAATTTTTTAAATTGTTTTTTGGCCAGGAATTTGGCTGTCAAAGTTGATCAACTTGATCTTTGAAAACTCCTCTGCCAATTTTGGTCCAAACGCTGGATGTAGGTTACTTGCCCATAGATCTAACGTTTTCATTTGATTTGATACCAAAACAGTAGGTTAAAGGGGGTCAACATTGGAGTCAAAATTAAGAAAAATTTCCTTTGCAGTCGCTATCAAATTACTCCGCTAATTCTGTGTATAAACATTCGAAATTTTACATAAATAATATAAATAGATGGAACAAGATTTGTAATCAGGTTTTGGGCGTAGATTTGGCTGCCAAGAGGTCAACGTTTAAAGAGTTGAATTTGCAGGCTCTACCACACTCCTTCGACAATTTTGGGTGTAAACACTTGAAATTTTAGATGCACCTTACCTGGACATCAGTCACACATTTTTAATATATATGTGTATATATATATATATATATATATATATATATATATATATATATATATATATATATGCATATAAAGTTGTGATTGCCCGAACAAAGTCGAGCTGAACTGCTAGTATACTTATAATGATAAAATGTGATTTTTAGACTAATTAAATAATTATTTAACATATTTTCTTTCCTTTGAATTGCCTAATGGAAATTGATTCGGTAAAATGTAAACAAGAAGCAAAAATGATTAGCGGGTGTCTATTTGCCTTTGTATCGAGACTTATAATCGAACAAAGGTCAGATGGAAAAGCAGTTCACAAACCTGCCCTCCTTAGAAAGCAGCTTCTCAAATAGAAAGTTACAAGCAAATTACACGGTTTTCTTATTTTAACATAATTTGAAATCTAGTGCGATGCAAAAATATTGCAGCACATAAGAGCTAAGGGTTCCATCTATATATACCGTGACACACTTTCGGTCAATTCTCCTTGATTTGGATTACAACTGATCAACTTCTGAAGTCACTCTACCTTAACAGCATTGGATATGGCACAAACACTAATTCGATGTGATTTCGTCTCTACTATCCCCGTATTTATTTTTTAACAAGGAATAAAACGACATTGTCTCATCTAGTATATATCACTTAGCCTATCACTCGCGTCGGCGAGCAGGTGAAGACCAGGTTGATAACAATAAAGGGCAAGCTGGCCGTATTATCGAACCCATAAATATCTGTCGCCGGCGATGGCATCAGGAGTGCTTTTACATATCTTGTTACCTGGTCCAAGATCGACGAAATTGAATTTCGACGGTGCTAAATGCAATTCGTTTACAGTAAGACGCCGGCTCAATCCAAACGGAATTATGATTACGGCTACAAGTGTTACATACTGGCATATCCTTGTCTATAACCATATATGTATAATGTATACGTGCTTTTGACATAATAATGATGTCCTTACAGATTGTCTTGCGTGTCTCTAAATGCATATGTAGATTAAATAACCGTTCATGTAACATTTTCCGTATCACGTATAAATTCAATAGCAAAGAATCATGCGTATACACTGTTTTAAAAAACATGCTTTTCAGTTTAATTCGAAAAAAACGTATATATTATTAAACTACAGTCACACCCTAACAAATCGAGCCTGACTTTCTAGTCGTGCGTTAAGTTATATAGCTGGTTAAGTTACAGTTCTAGCCGAATGGTTTTTCTTTTTTTTTTTGTTGATTTAGCAGTGTCTCGTGGGCTAGTTTTGTCTGGCGGTGTAACGTTAGCCAGTAGTGGTCAAAAGTTAATATACGAGAATAAAACGGATAAAGATGATTTAGAGGAGGCAGAATGGGAAGCAAATGGTCTCGAAGAAGCCTCAGTTCTGCTAAGAGGAAACGACCACCGCCAGAACGCTACCTATGTGATCATGAGATCAGAGAGGTGTTTGACAACTGTCATAGACACACCAATCTAATGGTTGTGTATACATATTGTAAAGTTATCGACACTCTAACCCGACTGGTAGGAAACGAAAAAATGAAATACGCAAATTAAGACAGAGTAGAATTTTAGCATATGAAAAGACCGGTATTTCCTTCACTAAAAGAAGGTTGTTTGTTGACTCCGAGTTGTTTAAACGTAATGTTAATTACCGTGTCAGTGTAAAGAAACATCAAAACAGGAAACAAAATAGGATTCTCGTAGATGCATGCGCCGAGAACATTGCAATCTGAAGAAAAACATTTTTTTTGTTTGGTACTAACATTTCACAGTATTCGTCAGTTCGAAGAAAAATGTCCACAGGAGAAATAGTGTGTTTTTAATTTTAGGAGCAAATTTTCTGATATGGGAAAATTATTTCACGAGGTCTTTAGTTTTGAAAGCGATATGTTAAAAGTGTCGAGGCACAAAAAAGTGTATTACTAAATATTAGTATTACATAAAAAGCGACGTTAATTATTGTCATAAAGTAAAATTCAGTAGAATGGGTTCGGATATCAGATATTCCCACTGCATCGTGTAAATACGTCGTTAGTATTACCTCTTGTCGTTTTCATAAATATAGAGTATTTTATTTCAAAAATGAAACATTATAGTTTGCGAAAATTGAATGTTCTAGAAATATTCACCATTATAATGAAAACCGCCCTAGTCTATAAGAATATTAAATATATTTTCGTAATCTAACCGAAGACAGAACAGTTCGACATTCTCGACCAGGCACTAAGATCAAGAAAACCGTATTAAATCAAGAGAGAGGTGATAGGAAATATTTGTTAACAAAAAAAAATTAATAGGAATCTCGAAGCAGTATACAAGAAATGACACAAGTACCTAATGATCCCAATGCACACTCTTTGTTTCTTAGACCGACACTTAAAGGTTAAAAAATTGATAATTGTTTTCCCATTAACGGTCGGTGCCATTGCATACATTCTGTCATGGCTGTAAAACGTAGCATCGGCGTCCAGAACCAAAATTACACTTTATAAATTATTGAATAGATTATTAATGTAGGATACCATTTGACCTCGTTTTGAAAATGTTCGTTGCGTTTAGAAAAGCAGACCAAAACAGAAAAAGGGAGTAGGTATTTTATTGACGGAATCTCGCTTTAAAAATCTATTTAAAATAAGTAATTATCCAATCAATACGAAATTTTAACCAATCATAGAAATGAACATAGCGGCATACCTTTTTTTATAATCGATATATATATATATATATATATATATATATATATATATATATATATATATATATATCCTACAAAGCACTCTTTTTATTTGCGGTTACAAATATGTTTAAAATAAGCAGCTGAAACTTAACAAAAAATATTGGATTCTCGGGAGGGGGAGGCTTGTAATTAAAGTAATAACAAAACCTGCGTACGTATCAGATTTTGAGGTTGACAATCCGAATTTTGAGTGTTTAATTTTTTATCAATTGTGTTTTAAAGTAGGAATTATTTTTATATGTTAATAATTATTCTTTCAGATTATTGTATATGTATATATATATATATATATATATATATATATATATATATATATATATATATAATTAATTATTCTTACGACCAACATTTTTATATCTTTGGAGTTTTTATTATTAATTGTCTTTTAGTGCATCCGATATTTCTACTGCCCCAATTAAATAGAAAATGCTTACAAGAATCGATACAAATATAATCGATCAATAACTGCGCATTTTCCTTAAAATACTATAATTTGTTCGGCAATTAATCGTTAAGTATATCACAGCGTTCTACAAACAGCTGTTCGTATTTACAGTTATTATCGTCTCTTTTCCGTTTCCTGTGACTTGCGCTTTACTTATGTGTGGAGATTTTTGCATCCATCACAGTCTCTTGCCCAGAAACACTTGGTCGTTTTTGTCCTTGTCTTGTCATCAGGACCAAGCGTGCTACTAGATGCAGGAGCTGTCCGCAACGCATATGTCGCCTAGAATTCCCCAAATAGTTACCCATCTGATACTGGCCAGCCTCGTCCTTTCTTTACTTCGGTGGTTATGTAGGCAAAAATTATGTATCTCTTACATGAAAATAATGCCTGATTAAGTTGATTCGTCTCTTATTCGTAAAAACGAACGTTAAAAACACATGGGAATTTACAAAGCGAAATGATTTTATTCATGGAAAGGCTATCGAAGTTACTTCGAACTTATAATTAAAATTGGATTATTTCAATTTCGCGGTATAGAGTGAAATAAAAGATAGAATTATTTTACATTCAGGTACTAATTTTATATTTTTACATATTCTTATAGCAAATTATCCTAAATCTTTTTTTTTTAAATGATTCACAAACCTTTTATTAAATGTGTTATCAATCGTCTCGATTGATAACACATTTTTAAAAGGTGTTTCAATCAATTATTTTTTTTTAAAGATTTCGTATAATTTTTTATAAGAATATTTAAGAATATTATAACATAAGATGCTGAACCTTAAATAGCTAAAAATGGTGGTAAATGGTGTTTTTTTAACTTAATATTAAAAGTTCTATTAAAAGTAGTAGAAAAAGTTTTATGCGATTATGCTTTTTATATAATAAAATACAGACTTTTAACTTTCTGAAAAAAAGTTGTTCAAGAATAATGGATTTTAAGTCGTTTAAAAATTATTTCTTTTTCTACAATTTAAAGAAGTTATTTTTATAATATCGTTATAAAATGTATGAGTCTTTATGTGTATTTATTGATAGTCTAAGTAAATCTCTGGAATCCTTCAACATTTATTTAAAATTTGTTACAAATTGTTTGATTTATTAGATCCACTGTTTAAGCAGATTTTATCCTAATCTCGTATAAGTCAATACAGAACATAGATGTTTCGTCTTTGATTTCTCTTATGTTCTCATCGCTTACTTGAAATTCGTATCTTTATATCAATGTAAATGTTTAATATCTCTCTACATATGAGAATGACCTTATCTTTTTATTTAAGATGGTCCATTCTTTTCTCGGCATTTGATATTGCCTTTCCCTCTCTCTGTATTTTATATTGCGCTTCACTCTTTTGAGAACGTATAGCTCTCTCTCTCTCTCTCTCTCTCTCTCTCTCACGGCATGTGATATTCTATCCTTACTCTTTCTTTCTCATTCTCCTATCTCTATTTCTCATATATTGACACGTTCCTGCCATGTCTTTGAGATTACCCCATTCTTATTGCTAATGGCTCTTTTTCTCATAGCAAGCGACGGTGTCAATTCTACTTCAATAATCTCAACTTCAACAAATAATCGCAGCTAAACAAAACAGTTGAGTGTACTTGAATTTGCGATTCCTTTTCAAACATCTTCAAACAAGAAAATGAACTTCATCAGCAAACAATGTTTAACGCTATCTCCAATAATGTCCCTTCTCAAGTGAGCTGTTTGTTTGTTTTGTGTTTGGTCCTTCAAGTCCTGTATATTATATATATATATATATATATATATATATATATATATATATATATATATCTGTCCATATATATTCATAGGCAAATGTGAGAAATGCTCGTTACACAGTATAATAACATTGAGCATAATAAACGTATCCATTATCCTCGATTTTATATTCATTATTACGTATTAATCATAGTTCTAAGATTTATATTCTGATAACAGGGAACAGTTTTTCATTGAAATATAATTTTTTGATCGTAATGTTTTTGTTCAGCTATACGAACTCTATTTATTTATTTATATATGTAGAATTTAATGTCAAATTTCCTCTGTATGCTTAATCGTGCAGTTTCAATGTAATATCTGTTTCTTTTCTTAAATTTCTGTCCGAATGGATCATAGGGGATTACAAATCACGTTGATATCATGACTGCGCTGATGCATTCATGACCTGAATGTATTAACTCTGTTGCAGATATTCACGGTCATAGGCTCTGAAAATAAATAAAAAATGTAAATGACGTGCGTCAGAAGCAGAGAATCGAGTTTTAATAATTCCTGATAGAAATATTCAACTGATCAACATTCACAACATCTGGTGAACGTTTCCGAAGTTTATGCAGTTGGTTTCAACTGTGGTTTGAGTTGTCTACGTGATGGGTTGACATGTGATGATCGTGTAGATCAAGGGGACGTGTGGGTTGAGTTGTCCTCCTTTGCAAATTGGCTGTTTGGAGAAATGGGAAACTAGATGGATCTGTGTGGTGTGAAACAAGCTATTTCGGCGAGAACTATGGAAGCAAAGAGGATCATCAGTGAAACACTTAAGATATTCTCTGGAGAGGGAGATGTTATAACCTGGCTGACCAAGGTTAAACTTGTCGCTAAGTTGTAGGACATCGCTGAGGTAGCCAGCTTGTATGAGATCGCTGAGGTAGCCAGCATTGCTGTATCTTGATGGTGAGGCTCTGGCCCTATATCTGATCAACTGTCTGTTGACGCCACTGAGGAAAAGTTGAGGGAAGCATTTACCGAAGGACCGTCTGTGGCATATGGCAAACTAAGCCGTATGGTGTGGACCGGAGAGCCTGTCGATGTTTACGCCAACAATATCAGGAGGTTGACGAGACTAGCAGGATTCAATGGAGGAGGCCGTCGACCGATGGTTAAGATGGCCTTTAACAATGGCTTCCCGGACCATATTTCTATAGCTCTGCAGCAACTGCCCGGTGTAAATACTATGGAGGTGGCCGAGTTGATTACACAGGCTAGGGTGCTGGCCAGGAAAAAAGTGAGTGAGTTGGGAATCGTAGCTGTCGCTCAACGAAGCAAACTGCAGCAAGAAATTGTGAAGGACGAAAAGCAGAGAGGACTGTGGCAGAGACCCAGGTTCTCTGGCAGATGCTAGCGATGGCAAGACCCCCATATGGTGCGGGAGTGCAGGGAGCCAAAACCAGGAGTCACGTGTTACCGCTGTGGGGAAGTCGGCCACATCAGCAGATTCTGTCCCCAGAAACGAACAGGGGGAAGCCACTGCGCCGGTGGCTACCCCACTTATTCGATAAAGGCGCTTCAGGGTATGTCACCACACGTAGAGGTGACCCTAAATGGACGAAGTGCAAAAGCCCTTGTCGACACGGGCTGTACGTCAACAATTGTCACCAAAGACATGGTTGACACATGCAATGGAACCATCAGCATTACGGCAGTTGACGGCAGAGAGGTGAAGTGCAATGGCACAAGTATCGTTCGGTTGATGGTACGTGGGATTTCACTAACAATCCAGGCGATTGTTATTAACAAAATTGTCACGGGTGTCGATGTGGTGCTAGGGATAGACGCAATTGCTCGATTAGGGGGCGTTACGGTATATAGGAACTCCGTGAGATTTGGATGACATCAAGGGGATGCAGGTGTGCAATTCGAAAAAGGTGTCTCAGGAACGGCCGAGTCAGACAAAGGTTGCACGATAGAGGACCAAGATGCCTCTGCACATTTTGATGGTGAGAAATGGACAGTCAAGTGGGCATAGAAGGGAGAACCTCCCATACTGAACAACAGAGTAGAATGCTACGAGCATACGTTGCGAGGAGGCACAACAGTTGAATTCGAGAAGGAGGTGGACCGATGGATCTCAGAGGGGATTTTAAGACCATGGACGGAGAAGGTGGAAGGTGTGCTGCCATTAATGTCGGTTGGTCAGCCCACAAAACAAAAAGTTCGGCCAATACTGGACTTCAGGGAGCTGAACGTTCACGTTGCGTGTCACACGGGAGGCGATGTTATGGACGTGTGCGGAGAGACCATGCGAGAGTGGAGGCAGATTCAGAAGGCTGCGACGATTTTGAATTTAAAATCTGCATACCTACAGATCCACATTTCACAGGAATTCTGGAAATACCAGCTGGTCAGGTACAAGGGCCGAACGTACTGCCTGACTAGGTTGGGTTTTGGCCTGAATTCTGCACCAAAAATCATGGCATCGATCCTCAAAACGGTGCTAAGCAAGGAGGACGCAGTTAGAAGAGCCACCAGTTCCTACATTGATGATATTTTGGTGGATGAGACAGTAACAACTGCGGAGGACGTAGTAAAACACCTCAACAGCTTTGGGCTAATTGCAAAACGCCCGGAATCATTGGAGG
>NC_136484.1:175906709-175914209 GCF_053919585.1 Euprymna scolopes | reverse complement strand
CTTCAGTCCTGGACGACAACCTTCCTAGAGCTGGTGACTCAAACAAATCACCGGTTGGCAAACCTAAACTGCTTAAGGAGGAGATAGACTCTGTCTATCGCTCGGCTTTCATACTCCTTCTTTGCCTATTGGCCAGGCGTAGAGGTACTATCACAGGGACTCGCTTGAATCACCCAGTGGTTGACCTTGTTTCCTGACTAGGGTAATGAACGCCGCTTTTCCCCACTCCTGCCACATCCCATCCCCCTTAACTGGACACAGTGGGGTGCTTCAGTGCCATATATGTCAGTGCAGTTGGACTGGGCTGGCTTTGCCTAATGGATTGAGGGTACCGGATTGACAGTTCCTGGCTGCTGTTTCCGACTGATAGTACAGGAGCCCTAACTCTTTGGTAGCGCTTAGAGCGGCTGCTCCATCAACAGTTGTAAAATATCGGGATGTTTGTAGTGCCATGTCGCGCATAGAAAGGGACCCTGCACTCATCCCCGGTGGGCTTTCCTGAGGCCACAATCCTGTGGGTGAGGACAGCTGATGGTCTACTTGTATTGCATGTCTGGTATTCTGCACAACTACTTGTCCAGCACCCCCTCACTCATCCACCCTAACTGAAACTTTTAAATAAAATAAAATGAAATGACAGCTCAAGCAAAAGTTACGTTTAAACCAGGACCAAACTCAAAGAAAACCAACCTGCCTCCTCCCTTGAGGCTTGCATTTACTAATATCCGCGGGCTTAGAACTAACTTAGATGATGTTGAGTCATTTCTCCTTGTAAACACCCCGGATATCTTAGCATTAAGTGAAACTAACCTTCACTCCTCCATACCCTCTAACCACTTTAACATGCCTGGTTATCTCCCACTCTACCGTAAGGACTCGGACAGACATATGCATGGACTTGGAGTCTATATTCGAAACACCCTCCCCCTAACTAGAGAAATAAAACTAGAATCAGAGGGCCAGGCCTTTATGTGCTTCAGACTAAATATGCAACACAATATTAGCTACTTATATTTTCTCTACCGCTCTCCCTCAAACCAAGACTGTACCCTAATAAACAAAGTCTCAGACAGCATAGATATAGCACTCTCCCTCGATACTAGCGCACAAATACATGTATTTGGTGACTTCAATGTCCACCACAGTAACTGGCTAGGATTCTCAAATCACACAGACGTAGCTGGTAGCGCCACATATAGCTTCTCTATATCTCATTCCCTATCTCAGATGGTTACATTTCCGACACGTTTCCCAGACCAGCACGATCAACATGCCTCACTTCTAGATCTCTTTCTGACAACGGTTCCCAATGACTGTACAACAAATGCCCACAGCCCACTCGGGAATGCTGATCACGCTGTGATAATGGTAGAAATCAGCCTAAATTCTACCCCTAAAACTGAAGACCCACTACTCAAAACAACGAGGTATTACAAAAAGGCTGATTGGGAAGCCATCAGGGAGCTCATCAGAGATGCCCCATGGCAAAATATCTTTACTCTTCCAGCGGAACAGTGTGCAAATGAGACAACTGAATGGTTCAAAACTGCTATTGAAGCACATGTTCCCGCACGGAAATACTATAGCAAGCCCCACTCCCCCCAATGGTTTACTTCTGCTTGTGCAGCTGCCATTTGTCAAAGGCAGCATGCGTTCCGCAGATTCAATCGACATAAGTCCAGCTCAAATAAACAGAAGTTTATAGAAGCTAGAAATAATTGTAAGAGAGTGATAGACACAGCTAAGTCAGATTACTCTGAAACCACCAGAAAGCGCATCGAAGCACAGAAATTAGGAACCCGGGATTTTTGGAAAATCTACAACAGCGTAGTTAATAATGGACAGTCAATTATTCCCCCACTAACAAACAATCATGAGGTTGCTTGCACGGCAACTGACAAGGCTAATCTGCTTGCCAGTCGGTTTGCCTAAAACTCCACACTGAACTCGGTACACCACTCACTCCCTGATTTTCCTCTGCGAACAGACGCCACACTTGACGACTTGAAAATCACCCCTTCTCAGGTACATGCTATTATAAAAAACCTAGACACCTCAAAAGCATGTGGACCAGATCTCATCCCGGCTGTGCTATTAAAAAAATGCTCTGCCGATGTTGCTCCAGTTCTGTCCAAACTTTACAATAAATGCCTTAACGAATCTTGTTTTCCCGACTGCTGGAAAACCGCCTCTGTGGTACCAGTCTTCAAGAATTCTGGTGAAAGAACTGACCCTCTAAATTATCGCCCCATTAGCCTCCTCCCGCTTTTCGCCAAAATATTTGAGTCCTTAGTTAATAAAGCCCTAGTCCAGCACCTAACAGCTGCTAAACTCTTGACTGACAAACAATATGGATTCAGGCAAGCCCGTTCAACAGCAGATATCTTAACTGTAGTTTCTGAACGTATATACCGTTCCTTGGATAAAACAGGGGAGGGTAGAGCGGTGGCCCTTGATATATCTAAGGCTTTTGACAGGGTATGGCACGATGGTCTTCTAAGGAAAATTAGATCATATGGAATCACTGGAAGAATTCATAACGTAATTAAATCCTTCTTAAGTAATAGAAAAATCAAAGTTGTCCTCGACGGACGTACATCCAAACAATATGACATAAATGCGGGAGTGCCTCAGGGGTCTATCCTTGGACCTCTATTGTTCCTGATATTCATAAACGACCTCCCTGATAATATTGTTTCGGAGATGGGTATATTTGCCGATGACACCACTCTCTATAACAGATATGAGGGGAAAACAAATGAACACATATCCAAGAAAATGGCAGAAACACTAGAGGATGACCTCCAATCCGTAGTGGAATGGGGACAAAAATGGTTGGTCTCATTCAATGCTGCTAAGACTAAGCTTGTTTCCTTCAATAACTACAAGAAACCTTCTCTACCACCAATAGCAATGGCCAAGAACACATTGCCTGAAAGTACTTCTTTTAAACTCCTCGGCCTAACGTTTACAGGGAATATGAACTGGAATAGATACATTGAGAGCATTGCCAAGGCTGCTGCAAGGAAGGTTGGCTCCCTCTACCGTGCTAGAAAACTACTTACGCCTGCCAGTATCCTATACCTCTATAAGGCAACCATTCGCCCATGTATGGAGTACTGTTGTCACATCTGGGCTGGTGCATCTGCTGCTTGTCTCTCGCTCCTGGACAGGGTTCAAAAAAGAGTCGCAAACCTGATAGGTCCTGAACTGTCATCTGGGCTTCAACCTCTGTCCCATCGACGAGATGTTGCATCCCTCTGCCTGTTCTACAAATACTTTAATGGTGAATGCTCTGACGAACTGCAAACACTTGTACCTCCCCGACGTAACTACCCCCGACAAACCCGACAAGCTACTAAGTCTCATCCCTTTACAGTGGAGATCCCTAGGTGCAAGAAAGCCTTTTACTCCAATAGTTTCTTCCCCAGAACTGCGGGTCTTTGGAACTCCCTTCCGGGATTCTGCTTTCCCAACTGCAATGATATGCAGAAGTTCAAGTGTAATGTTAACAAACATCTTTCTACTCTTCTCCCTTCATAATGACCCCGCTAATTAATTCCCTAATAGTAGCCCCCTGCTTCAAAGTGGCACTGTGCCTTGTTTGGGGTGAAAATTGAATTAAAAAAAAAAAAAAAAAAAAAAAAAAAATTTCTTCCTTCAAAATACCTGGTTTTCCCATTGGCTGAGAACTGACAGCTCCATCATTCAAACAACTTATTCAAAAAACGGAGGCGTTAGACCTTCACAAACATGGCATCTCTTTGCACGAAACAATCGTTTTATAAATAGTAAACCAACTAGAAAAAATCTTAACCGCTCATAATAGTAATTGTACGCATTAATACCCTTACGGATACCTACAGACATTTTTACCACAAAACTAATCGCCTTAAAAACATATTTGATGCAAATATAATTAACATTGACGGTAACCATTTTTTTTTTTTCGTGGATGTTCCTTACCAAACATTCAAGGATGATATTTTTTGTTTTTTTTTTATAAATTTGTTTTGTAACGGATTGTTCAATTTTTGTTTTTGTTTTTTAAATTTTTATTTGAATTTTTTCCAATACCCAACCTTAAAAATACAATTACTCAAAAATAACATTTACGGCTAGCTTTATTTCTTTTCCTACTTCGATTCTCCTTACTAAACACTCAACAGTACTATTTTATCTGTTTTTCCTTACACAGTTAACTATGATGCTTGACTCTAATATTTTATCAAATCCGCAAATGTACATTTTATGTACTTCAAAATCTCATGTGTGATTTAAAAGCCTTTAAATAGTCAACTACTTACTATTTTCGAAGTGTGTGTATGCGTCTATTTCTTCGCGCGTGTGTGTGTGATTTTATTTTGTGCGTGGGTTTGGTTGTGCGTGTGTGCGTGTGTTTTGCGTGTGTTTTTGTCTGTGCCTATGTGTTTTTGTGCATTTGTGAGTGTGTGCGTGTTTGATCTTTTGTTTGTGCGTGTGAATTTCTGTGTGTGTGTGTGTTTGTTTGCGTATGTGTGTGTGCCTCTGTGTGGATGTGCGTGTTTGTGTTTTTGTGTGGGTGTATTTCTGTGTTTGTTTATTGTGTCTTTGCTTTGTGTATGTATGCATGTGCTTTTGTGTGCGTACGTGTTTTTCTCGTGCGTGTTTTTGGGGTTGTGCTTGTGTGTCTCTATGTGTGTATGCGTGTGTGTGTGTCTGCGTTTTTGCGTGCGTGTGCATGCGTTTGTCTGAGACACGAATAACCCGAATACTTGCGTTAATCAGACTCAGGCACGGGAACGCCTGGCCGGACGTTAACAGCAACTATATGGTTTTAAGGATTTAAAAGAAGGATTCAAATGTAGACCTGTTTTTATCACCATGGTAAGGTTTGTCTATAGATTTATTTGTAGATACATTAGAATAAATTTATCATTATTTGGTCCCGATTTGCGTTTATGCAAATATAATGATGGTGGCACAACGTTGTTTGTAGGATTTTCGGAAAAACGCAACATTGGCTCTCGTCAGTAATTGAATGGCGACCATTTCCGAATACCAAGCACTGTAATTAAAATCAGAATCAACGGGCATTGCAACAATAGTCATCGATTACTATTAGGCAACTGCGGCAATCCTTAGCAGTGTATTGTGATTCACGTTGTCCACACAATAGATGGGGATATCAGATTGATTTCAGATTTGTTTTAAGACAAGTTTTTAAACCTATATAAAAATTATTATATGAAATTAAGCATATTATTAAAACCTAAGATATTTTTTAAAATACCTCAAGGAATAAGAAATTTAGATTGATCCTTATTAACTCGAAAATACACAAAACCCCCAAATGTCTGTATTTTTCGAAAGGGCTTCAATCCACGGGTGTTCCTTTATGCATATTACAAAACTTAACAGACCATATCCCAAATTTGTCACAAGCAGGTTTATCATTTATGTTACGAAATCCACAATAAATAATGTTTAGAAATCAATCACATACTTATATAGATATAAACACATGTCTATAGTTTTATCGCTAGAGATAAACAACAAATTTATATTTTGGTTTCTTTATAGTGTTATGTTTAATGTCTGATGGTTGTTTATCGAAACAAAAGATACAAAAGGCATTTTATACTACGGCGTTATAAATGGGATATACATGGCATTAGATTTACAATAAAAAACGAAGATACGTGTAAAAAAACAAAGCATTTTTTCAGTAAATATTTCGAGTTTACTGTGGGATGAATAAAAAATGATTAAATATCTAAGGGTCGGAGAAATGGAGGAAATATATCAATAAACCAGTTGGTGAATTGATTAGAAAACAAAAAGACAAAGATTTCCGCAACAAAAATAAAAATATGCAAAGTAAAATGGCCGCCCTTTCCCACTAAAAAAACGGAGCTTCCGATTTGACTTCCGGTTGATCAGTTATCGTGAACATAGATGTTTTTAATGCATTCTTATTTGTTTGTTTTTACCGATTTACTTGTTTTCCCCGTCCTAAGATTTTTTGTGGATCCATACGGGTCTTTTGCTAGTGAAGCGTGCACCTTAATACGATATCACCATAAAGTATAGCATAGAATCTCAGTGATTAAAAGTGAAGAAGATAATATATGTATAATTTAATTATTTTAAGCGTTATCGATGTCTACTTTCAGCAGTAAAGATATGTAGTACGTTTGACCTACTAACAAACCCACCCACCTGCTCTTATTGCGCTATATCTTATTCTCCGGAGCTATGGGCATCCTTGCTTAATAAAAAAGAAGTTAATGGATCTTAAGATGGGTTAAAATGTATGTCAAAAAAAGTAGACGAGGATTTAGAATGAATGCGTGAATAAAGGATAGGGTGCAAAGCATAGGATTTATCGAAGGATAAGCTATAAATTATGAACAAAACAAAGACATCCAGGTTTAGCTTAGTTTCATTCATTTTTTTGTCATTGTTCTTAATTTTCTATCTGAAAATAAAACTAAACGAATAAGAATATCTACAAATTAAAATCTAAATATCGAAAAAGAATGGAATAGACAGAATAATGAACATAGACAGGACTTAATTTTACATAGGATGTTAAGATTGGTGAATTTAGTGCGTTCGTATTTTTTTATTTGTATATTTGTTTTCTTAATTTTGCTTGTAAAACAAATTTCTTACCAATAAAATGCTTTAATATCATTTTTTTAATTTAAGACTTTATTAAAATTTATAATATGACATTGTAAAAATGCTTAATATTAACATAGCATTGTAATAATTCTTCATATAATTAAGATCTAATCACTAATAAGTTCATGATTCCGACGGCAACTTATTGTTCCTGGCTCAAATCATGTTAATAAGTTCGATCCATGTCAACCAAACCTATATCTAAAATTTCAAGTGTTTAGACCCAAAATTGGCTGAGAAGTTTGGTAGAGTTCTCAAAGGTACAAATCGTTGAACTTTGAGCACTTAAAAGCCAAAACTCTGGCCGAAAACTGATTACAAATATTTTCGCAAATCTCAGTACCATGTATATCAAATTTCGAGTCTGTAGACTGAAAATTGACGGAGTTATTCTGTACGGAAATGTCCGCAGACACACAGAGACAGACATTTTCATTTTTATAGATGTATAGATAATTCCTTTTTGTGGAGATTAATCATTTTTCACAGGTTATCATTGTAGAAGAGGTATACAACTACCCTCATAACTGATTTCATGATATTGTGTCATTGTGTTATATTATCGGTTTATTATAGTACTAACTGTAAAAATAAGTTTATTATTGGACTAACTGTTAAAATAAGTTTTTTTTTTGTTTTTTTTTACATGGGGGTCACCACTTATCAAGGCCCGGAGGTCACTCAGGGATAAGGGTTATTGCGTGTACAGTAAGCAATGAGATAGTATTGTAGTAATTATGGGTATTGGAGATTTGATAGTGTCTTACTTACGGGGGCGGTTTGTCAGGAATTTGTTTATGTTGGATTTGAAGACATCCAAGTTGTAGTCAG
>NC_136484.1:175891709-175896709 GCF_053919585.1 Euprymna scolopes | reverse complement strand
ATATATATATATATAATGTTTGTGATTAAATAGGATTTAAAAATTCCGACGATATTATAGAAACGTTCAGCGCAGGCTTTTTTCAAGAGTAAAAAAGTAAATTGCTCACAATGTTAGCGTTTTACTTTGGAAAAAAACCGTACTAAACGGACAACACATCGTCGAATATTTAGGTTTTTCTACCTCCGTATGTGTGCACATGTGTTCCGGTTTTTGTTGCTGTTTCTTTGCGTTATATGATAATAAGACAAAGAATCAATTTATGTCTATTCGTAACTGCATTGAGTAAATCAGGTAACAAAGTTTAAAATAGTTATAATCAAAAATACCAGTGTCGCCGGTGATTATTCGAGTGGCCAACCTCTATAATTTTAGATATATTAGATTCCAGGCTATTTTGAGAGTAATCAGTAACCCAAGGGCAGAAATCATATACTTTAAATACTGCATAATTAATCCGACCATAGCGTAAGGTGTTTATAGATTTCATGGAATCGGAAAGGAAACAAAATTAAAGTATCCGTTAGAACGTTTCTCATCATTGCGCAAATATTAGACTTGTATTTGCATTAGTTTTTATATCATTAATTACTGTTATTTTCGGTGCGTTTATATACTAATTGTACACTACACAGCAAGTCCCAAGCTCTGAAACATTTATCTTTCTCATCAAATCTTTCTTGTAGTTCATGTGTTAGAAACATCGCTGTCTCTGCCTTAGGTAAGATATATATTTTATACGTTTATACGTCTACTATCAAGCCATGTATAAATTACTGTTATCACTTTTTACCTGGTAAATATATGGCCTATTTAAGGCCTGTGATACAGTGCGGAAATTTATCTGTAATTTCACTGGTCCAAACTTTTCTTCGTTGTAATACATCTCTTAGAGACGAACGGTTGCTAGTTTCAATGTTTTCTATAACAATCAGAATATTCTTAAATATTTCGAGTTGCTTTTGTTCAAGCTCGATTGCCTCGTTGATCTTGTAGTCTGCCACGCTCCTGTTCCAAGCAACGCCTGATCGCGCATCGAGCTAACCTCGGCAGCCAAGTCTTGACATTCATCACACAAGTCTGAACTATTTTAGAATCAGATTAACATATTACATTATACGTGCACCATACGCATGGTGGATCGCAAAGATTTCAATGCTGAACGAAATTCAACTCAGAAACAGAATCACATCAAGCCGACTGTTTGTAAAAATAAGGGCAAAGCGAAAATGCATTTTTCGCTTTATGAAAATACATTTTTGAGATTAGCTTTGAAGATGTAGCATATCTAACTCCAAGGCCTGTAAAAAGGATGCCAATCAAAGCAACGAGGCAGTTTTTACAGCGGCTCTATCGAGACGTTGATTATCTTATATTTCAAAAGACTGATTGGAGCCCTGTTGCAGAATTGGCACTATATATTGTCATGGAACGAGGAATATGGCGCAGAACTGTCATGCGTTTGTCGAGAATTTGATGCAACTCAGAAAACTGTTGTCCAGAATTAATCGTACTTTGGAAAGGACAAAACGTAGGGCGAATGCACGTCTAATGCTATAATTTTGCCTTCAACCCGATGGCAAAATACGACACAGGACACTATACTCTAGTCGTGGATATAACACAACCGAGAAAAGCAGAAGATCATTGTTCAGAAAATATGATTTTTCCCATTAACTCTAGATATAAATAGATAGATAGATATGAAGAAAAGGGAATGAATACTTCGCATAGATATCAGATTCAGAGGAAAAGACTGTTCGAAAGCGTTTCTATTTTTCTTTTACTCTTTATTTGATTTCGTGGATTTCAATTTTGATGGATTTTCGTTGTTTATGAATATGCAATTTGAACTCCGAGTTACCCTTAAAGTTTCGCGCATCGTCATTGCTGTGGATTATATTTTTACAATCAAGGAATGTATCGTTTTTTTTTGTTTTGTTTTTCGGCATGAGATACTGTAAACCTCAACTTTTGAATGACTTTCCTTTCGTATTTTCTCTCCTTCGCTTGGTGGTTTATTTTCATAAACATAGACAAATGAAACAAAAATATAAAATATATTTTGTCCTTCGTATTTTTCTCCTTTCAAATCGTTCTCCCCCCCATGTATATATATATATATATATATATATATAAACCTGCCAATTTTCCAGCCGTTACTGCTTTCTATCGCTAACCAAAAAATATAAGAGCTTTAGCCGATATCATCTAGAGATTTTCCCCCATAAGTTTTCTGTTTGATGTGACAGAATCGGATGGTTCATTTAGGCTGGTTCATTCTCCTGGCTGAACATTTTCTTGATCTCAAAACGAGGATGTAATGGTCTTTTAAAATTCAATGTTTTGAGTGCTGATTGAAATATAGTTTATTATTCCAGTAGCTTTTTGTTCGTTTACTGTTGTCGTTATACTTATTATCTTCGTTTTTAAAAATAAAGGTCGACACTCATTTTAGTTCTTTGTTAGCTCCTTACATGCTTGCATGGCTTGATCGATTCTCATCAAAATGTTTAAACCTTATCTTACATGATCATTCTTGTATATTTTGGGAGAATGCTAAATCGAGTAAAAGAATTTGCAAAAATAAGAAACTAGCCAAAATATTATGAAAGCGCAATAGAAAGGTTAAAATCAGGGAATGGTTTCTATCATGTAATTTGTTATTTTCTGAATCGTATAATCTGTGGCATGCCTCCTTTGTCCCAGGTACTCATCGGTTTAGTGGTTCCCATCAGTTTTGTTTTAATATCAAATTTTAATACACCTTTCTTTTCTCGGTAGTTTTTCAAGAACTAATTGCTCTCGGTTCTATTTGGCGATTTCTTTTCTATTTATAGCTTTAATAGCTGTGACATATCTTTTAGATAGTCATCATTCGTCTGTTATCTTCTCACAGCAAGTGCTTACACAACGTTTTTGAGGGATTATAATAAAATATATTAAAAAGTAATGTCGCACAGGAAGCGATTATTCTCGTATACGTTTGGAAAATGCTACATCAAGTTAAAACCTATTGATAAATAATTTAAATCATTGCAAATTGCAGCAACTTTTTACAGGGAATTATTTTCTCACACATACACATTGCAAACGCTGCGTTAGTAGTACGTAGTTTTTAGTTGGAAGATGAGCAGACTTATAAAGCAGGAGAAATTGTTTAGAAAATTAAGAGGAAAACTTGAAGACAACCATGTTGTAGTGAAACACTATTTATCCGTTTTCTATTTGATTTTAAGTGCACAGAGCACAGAAAAAATTGTATGACTTTGATAAGGGAGGTGTTTGCTGAGGAATTTTAAAGAGACCAAAGGTTATTGTGCAATAAATGTACTACAAAATAAAATAGGGGAAAGTATCCTCTCTTCAGTGATAGGTTATGTAGGCATGACGGGTCATCTCCCACTAGACTGCGAAGTCGATTTAGTACATTAAGTAACGAATGAGTGTTCTAGTCGGTATATCTCCAGATATGACAGCATTATTTTGACTTTGGCCTTATCAAACGCCTGTATAGATCGAGGACTCAGGTATTTAGACATTGTAGAATAAGTCTTTTTTCTCAATATCTTTAGCAACCAATATTTCATTTCAGGTATAGTCTGGAAATAATTGACACGTTATATTTGAAAAATGTGTACAATAGTTGTTGTTATAACCTATCAATAAGAATTGTGGCATTTGTAATTTTGTTTTTATGCATTTCCTGTTTTGCTTTTATTTCTTATTATCGAGATTCATATCTTTCGTTTGATATGCCTTGACTAAAAACTTACTTAAATGAGCGTTGCTGAAGGAAATCTATGCTTCATAATCATTGACATTTTAAGTCCAATTTTATCGACATTTTCATTATTTTTCAAGATAAACATTAAAAAAAGAATAAAGGAAGGATATGTTCAGCGTTACTTTTTTATCGATCGGATCGAACTGCGTAAAGTCTTACAAACGTATGGAAAATATATGTATGCTCGGCACGGTATCGTCTGAAAGTGAAAATAATCGTTGGTTTGTTTTGCCAATTATTCACGTACATTGCCGCATTTGCTCTACCGTTTTACTCATATTTAATTAACTCTTGTTAGAAAGACGCATGTTAGGATCTTTGTAAAATATTTAAGTTTATAACAAATAGATAAATAAACTCCTAATGATGTCTCATGAAATAAAGGAATTTGATACTAATAAACAAACGGTTAGTGGATTTTCAAATTTTGCCTTCCTCATAAAAAAAACATTACGATAAATTGTTCGCTTAAGATTATTTGGAAATACATATACGAAACGTATATTAACAAACATCTGATTTGATATATAATTAATTAGCTTTGTACTTCAGATTTTTCAGGAAATCCTCTTTGATTTTCGAATCCTGAATAAGGTTTAATACAAATTGAATATACGTTATTCTGATTAATTATGTTTCATTTAGATCGTTGGATCTACTTTCGTGCTTAACAACCAAGAAAATCAATAAATGCGCCATTTTGTTTATAACATAATAATAGATACAGATATGTTTTACTTTTATCATCACAAACTAAATACACTTAGACGTAAGAAAATATTATTTCAAAGTATATACACAGAGCCACTGTATAAATGGAAGATATTCACATTACACTTAAATATTTGCATTTAAGATCAGTCAGGAAAGCAGGAAACAGGGAAGGGTTTCCAAAGTCTAGTAGAGCTAAGATATTCGGAATCAATGCATATCAACAGTGAAAGAGTGGGGGTCTATTACTGGTCGGGTTATTTGGAGGGGGGATTCTAACATCGACAGAGGCACAAATGCTATGAATTTGTTTGAATAAATTCCTATTTAAATTATGTAAAAAAAATGCGCATATATACAATATTGTGGGGATCGTATAGTGTTTTCAGTTGAAATGATAGTACTTGGAGTAGACCTACGCTTGTTTGTTTGATTATATAGAAACGCCAGGTATCCATTAAGAAATTAAAAAAAAACATCATTTTGCAGAATTAAGTTCAGT
>NC_136484.1:175861709-175886709 GCF_053919585.1 Euprymna scolopes | reverse complement strand
GCAATTCGTAATGAGCTTCGTTACAAACATAAAGCACATCTCTGGCTGGTGAGATTTACTAGCAATTCAATAGTTGTATCGAATTTGTATCATACTTAAACTCGTATGAAACATTCGTTAAAAATAAAGAAAAATAAACATACTTCGCCAGTGTTCGTATTTAAAGTAAGAAAACCATTTCAGTAATGTAAGTTTTCATCTAGTGATTAATACATCTGATGACTTAAAGAAAAAAACTTAGAGTGCTGACTACTTTTAGAAGCACAATTTCTGCCCCTATTACATTTTAGCAAAGGGGTATTATCTGATTTGTTATTTTTTTCCCTGCCCCTTTAGAAATTGTTTCGTTCCGACGCTTGAAAAATGCATCTGTTTCCCTCGCTAAGTGTAACTTAATATGCATATATAATTATTTACATACAAGTAAATACAACAGCTATTTTTCAAGTGATATATGACAATAATGCAATGTTTCTGTTTGCGTTGGGCATCTATAAACAGCATATGTGCCGTTTAAATAATGTATAACTTGTGGAGCGTAGATTATATAAATAAAGAAAAACATGTTCACATGAAGTTCGAATAGTTCTGATTGAGTTTCGGGTAACGTCCGACTGCTTGTTAGCTTTATAATACATCATTTCCCATGTTTTCATTCAATAGGCACTAGTTACAAAAAGATTTATATCCGTTTGTTGATGTTTAAAGTGAAACCCCAAAATGCATAGTCCTAAGAATATATCTGTTCAACTTTAAAGGGCGGCCAAAACATAAATTTCGCCTCCCACTGTCAGAAGTATCTAATGCGAAAAACTATCCAAGTGTCTTTGATGGACAGAGGGGAAGATTAACCCACCCGTATATACGCCCATTTCCGAAGGTAAATATTAGATTGACGATGCACCATTTGCTTCAGGGACAGGGAGAGAGGAGCTACCAGACTTATTTACTAAATTGTCGACTGTTGTTTATCTCATAAACTTGACTGCGACTTATCTTGTCAACGCCAACCTGAAAATACCATCGTAACGTAGAACCAATCGCCATGTTCTGACATTTTGTAATGGCCTGTGGCGTCAGCACAGCAACCGTCTGTCGGTCGATATCTGGTACTTTTTTTGAAGGAGGAGAGAAAAGGTGAAAATTGTTTGAAAAGCAGTCAGTAAAAAGAAGAAAGGGTAGAAATATTTACCTTGTTTTTTTTTCAATGGGCTGCATTAACTTGAAACGAAACAATTGTTATTTGTTCCTTGTTTAAGGTCATTACTTTGTTCGCTGCTGCTCTGTTCAAAACTACAACTACGTAATATCACGAATCCTGCTTTTCAAAGCAGATTTCCGATTATTTATTGCATTGGGCTCTAGACAGAATATTGTTTTATATATTGTTCTATGACGTACTGATGTACCTGGGATATTCGTCAAATATCTAACATAAGGTTATTTTCAATACGCCTCATGAAATGCTTTTAGATGGAAAGTGTAAGCAAATACCAAGTCAGACAACCCACAGCAATATCAAATTTAGAAAGACACCACTACTCGAAAAAAGTTAAATGGTATTTTTCGATGATATTTAAGAAATTTAATTGGCGGGCACGACCGAGAATCACACATACCATAATTTTCTGTTCGATTTTTTTGCAATTCTTCTGTGGATTATTATTGATTTTATACTAATAAACCAGATTATCTCACAAAATAAACAAACATCAATAATTCGACATTTGAAAGGAGAGTTGAGTTTTTAATTACATCACACTAAATCAACACCTTATTTTGTAAACACAGGAATAAATTGACATTTGTTTTTGTTATTTTAATTCATTTTTCTGCAACTGTCCATGTTAAGAACGGCTTTCGGAATAACCAACCTTAACTTCGAAAGCTTTTCTGAACATGGGGAGACTAGATAATTTTATTCCGAAAAGTTTATGGATACGTAGTATTCTCGTCAGTTCTTCGATATAATTATTCATGTACTTTTGTTTTATTTGCGAATTTGACGAACATTGAAGAATAATTTAATTCTACGATGTCAGTAAAGTACACGAATTTAAATATTTAAAATGTATTCATGTATAGAGTATGTAGAAGTCGTAGTGAAACAATGTATAGCATCCGCCGGTAAAAATGCACCCATGGCCAAAGCCGAACATCTCATGGACTTCCTTGCATATTGACTATGTAGGGCACATTAATTGGTCATATTACTTGGTCAGCATATGTATTTAACACATAGTCAGGAATTAACTGCATATACTCGACGGCAACAAATATGATAAATGTATAATGTTAGTCTGTTTGGATTTCTCAAAACTCACGTCCGCGACAATGAAACCAAGATCACGGGTAAAAAAATTGAGGAATACTGAAAGGCATTGTCAATTGAGCATGGATCAACTCCAGTTTATCATCCAAGATGGGAGAAATATTTTTGGGCACATTCAAATGCTCTCTGAAAAAGAGTAATGCGAGGATTCCAACGAACGAAATATTCAAAAATTGTTTGCAATTTATAAATCACGCCTAACCGTATATGATGCCACGGTTATCGCCGTAAATACGAAAAAACTACGCTTCGTATTTTATAGGTTCTTGCCTATTCCGGCGAATATACTTCCAAATAAAGAGAAGATATATGACCTACAGTCTATAGACTAGAGGACATTTTTCTTCAAACTTTTAAGTGTGTGAAGTATGTTTCGTTAAGAAGTAATTTTGACCAATAATATTGGACATGTCATTTGATATAAAATTGAAATTAAATGGCCATGGAAAAGTCATTAATACCAGCTGAGACAAAGACCTAATTTAGAGATCACGGAAATTACTAAAGATATACATATGAAAATATGTGATTCGCTTGAAATTCTTGTTCGGATCAATCGGAATTATTTGATGTATGTATTTGAGAAGTCAATGGACAGAAATACTCGTAGATAAATGGTAATCACGGCAAGGATTGAACAACAAAAGTCGTTGGAAAAGTTAATAGACTATAGACAAACCTTCCAAAAACAAGATATTTAGCTAATTTTAACGGGAAAATTTTCTTTGGGGAGAGTTGATGTTGTTGATATTAGTACATCCTGGCTTTTTAACTGCTGGGATATTTGGATTTACTAAATACTCCATAAATATCGACTGTTTGAAATACTCCATAAATATCGATTGAATAGTTCCAGAATAGACGAGGAAAGGTAGACAAGTTGAAGGTTTTGAAATCTATCTACCATACACCTGCTTACTGTGACATACAATATCTGTGACCGGAAGTGGTGTCACACCGCTTGAATACTTCAATACTGCTTTCTAGGAATCATATCACATAGATATTTCGATTAAATAATATATTATGTATATGTAATTTCGTCAATATTTTTCAATACAAAACGGAACGATAAATATGTTTTCATAAAGAAAACAAAACTGCAGCTTTATTTTTAAAATGCTATTGATAAACTCAATTCTAGTATATTCATAATGTAGTAGAGCGGACATCTATACAATGTAAGCGGCGTCAGCTGCAATCAGCGCCTCGATACGGGTACGGAATCATGAATTTTACACAAGCGCCGGCGAGAGTCTGGCGAATACTCGGCAGATAGCAGCTATGAGACCGGCTTTGGTGCTGTAGGAGGTCACGTTGGTGATTTCCTCGATGTATGACCAAACGACTTTGACTAGTGGGTTCAGGGCGGGAGATGAGGAGGGGGGCGAGTGTGAGAAGGGCAGGAATACGTAGCACTCCTTCTGAAGCATAGCATAGGCTATGGATTTGTGGGCTAGTGCTAATTCCTGCTGCAACACTCAGTCTACTAGCGGCCACCTGATTCCAGCAGGGAATCACCTCATTCTGCTGAAACACCAGATACACTTTGGTGTTGACTTTCAAGGAGACTTCGAAGATGTGAGGTGGAATGATGATGCCCTCACTTGAAACCACACCAAAAGTCATAAGTGTAGCCGGAAACTTCATTGAGCTGGGCCTTCAATCGTTGACCCGTCAGGACTTGAATTTTAGGGGTTCTAGCAATGGCCCTGTTTTCATACCTTTGATTAGTAAAGAGCATGTACAGTGACGCATCTCTGATCTCGCTCGTTGAACATTGCGTCACTATTATACATGATAGACTCCTATCGCTTTTGGAATTCGCACATAGCTGGCCAACTAGTAAATGGTCTGCAACAAAAAAGAAAACTGGTTTTCATAAAACTGAAATGGAATCGTGACGTCATTTTAATGGCCCAAATATTATTGTTCCACCCTGTACATTGAATTTGTTTAGTAGCACCTTTTAAATAAAATATATCATAAAAGTATAGTAATATTTTATTAATTACAGCATTATTCACATGGAATAAGAAAGTTAACAACAAAAATTAATGCATTTGCCTTGTTACAAAAGTACGGCCTAACAAAGATACAGGAAAGAACACTTGAATAACACCGTGCACTTATGAAGAGCATAAGGTACTAGAATACGATTACACATGGAAGATAATCACCCTAAATAATCGGCCTAACAATGTTGCTGTCCACTTCCCTACGGAGGGCTTATTCCCAATGAAAAATAGATCCTTCTATATCAGTATTAACTTGCCTTATTCCAGATTTATACAATATATGATATTATTGGATATTATGACTCCGGGCAGCGCCAGGTTTACGGCGATATTTAATGAACTAAAAGATAACACTGCGATATATACAATGTTATCAATTTTTGTTTCAATAGCAAATGTTAGAAATAAAAAAAATCATATCGCTATAAATATTTAACATGTCATGGTACCTATTCTTTTATGGTAAATTGAACTCCTTAAAAGAAAAAAATCGAAGGGCAATGCTTAGGTATACCCGAGCTTGAACAGGGGATCATTAGATCTTTAGTTGAACGCTCTAGCACTAAGCTATACCTTCAGGTGATAATAATTACATAATTTGCTGAAATTTTATTAATTGCCTTGGCTGGCGTAACGTAAAATATTCCCCTGTAATAATATTTTTTTTTTTATCTATAAGGGAGGAACCTATGAGGAAAGAACTCGCTCACGCACGCGCAAACACACACATACGCACGCACACAAAGTGACTTTTATATAATATTAGACATTATATATAAAAAATATATATATAATACAATTTATTTTATACAATTTATCAAAACTAAAATGTATATTGTATCAAATACTATGTTGCTGCGAAAATAATGTCGATTTTATATATATAGTTAAACGGCAAAAACGACACTATTTTTTTAACTAATATACAGTGCATTATGTATATATTTTACTGTATACTAGCAGTTCAGTCTTGCTTTGCACGGGCCCTATCTACTGTTTATAACTTTATGTGCATATATGTGTGTGTGTATTCTTTTTTAACAAAAACCAAGACTTCCAGAAATGAGTTGATAACAACAAAAGGTGTATTCTATTGTTAGTTACAATTGTTTCAGGACCATTTGGACAAATTCAAAAAATATGTCGTTTGAAAATTTTCACAAGAGCAGCAAATCTTCAGATTGTAAAATAAAAAAAAACACTTTTACAATGAAACATTAAGGAAAAAGAAACATTTCCTTTATGAGGAAAAGAAAACAAGCGGGAACAATTTACCTCTGTCGCATCCTTTGTAAAGTATTTTTAAGATACATATATCTACTTATTTTCGTATCTTTAAGAAAAAATTAAAACTAAATAACTTTTTTAAGGATTAATATATATATATATATATATATATTATATACCCATTTCCGTTTCTTTATTAAAAAAAATCAACCTAAATACCCTTTTAAAGATTTATATATCTACATATATTGCTGAATTATATTAACCCAGTATAATTTGAAATACTACAAATTTGTTTATATAGTTTGTGTGTGTGTGAGACTAAAAGATTGACTCCTATCCAGGTAACCTACATCTATAATCTCAAGTGTTTAGACCCAAAATTGGCGGTAGAATTTAGTAGAGTTGTTGTATAGTCGTCCATATAAGGGTAAATATATAACGAGAGATGACGGTGACATATAACGGGTACATGCAATGCAGTCTTGAATATGATGAGAGAGACATGACATTTATAACAATGGTAGAGAGAGATAATTTTTTTTTTATTTAAGGAATGTGGTCTACTATCCTTTTTTCATAGAGGGGGAACAATCATTACTTCTGATGTAGGAACACATTATTGGAAGGGGGTTATATAAAGTTCATATTAAGATGATTAACAGATTACCTTCAATTGTTGAATGACGACACGAAGACAACAGTTACAAAAATCGATGATGTTCTTTACTTCATTTGACCGGTCGACATGATGATGACATCCGGAATTCAAACTCGTTTCTGCATGGTTAAATGTTCTCCCTTCGCTTCTAAAGGGACCCTTTCTGATCATGTCAACTCTTTCCGACTGCCTTTGCTCACTGCTCGAACCTGTCTGTCCGACTGGCTTGATCTGACTAAAACTAGCTCCGATATTGAGAAATTTCCTTTTTGCTATGACGTTAGATGTGTGGTTCTAAAACGTGAGTAACTCACGTGGCTAAGCAAGCGTTTCCAAAACACATTTCTGCAACAAAGAATTATCAACTAACCTATTTTTTAAAATTCTGTCTTCATAAAAGAATGAACAATTAAATCCTTTAAAATACAAACAATATCTATTTAACAAACAATAGTTAAATTCTACCAATCCAATTTCTACATCTATTCTGAATATTGACAGAGTAATTTGTTAGGGAAATATACACACACAGAAAACTTTATATATATATATATATATACATATTGAATTGTATAATTTTTCATATACTAAATGTTATATATATATATATATTTTATATGCATATATTTATCCATAATGTTATATATATATATATACACATAATGTTTCTATATAAAATGTTTCTATATATATATATATATATATATATATATATATATATATATATATACATAATGTTTTTATATAAAATGGTTCTATATATATATATATATATATATATATATATATATATATATACATAATGTTTCTATATAAAATGTTTATATATATATATATATATAATAAAAATTATTAAACTCACTTAAAATGTGTTTCTCTTAATTACTTTAAATTCTATCTACACTATGAGTTACCAAGTGTAATCCCCTATCAGAAAGGTGCTATTTAATAGGACAACGTGGTTAATGAAGAATTAATTTTCAGAACGTATATATATATATATATATATATATATATATATATATATATATATATATATATAGATTTATTCAATCTCTTCGCTAGTTCGAACAAGACTGGAATAATGTGAAATGTGGCTCTTTAATGACTTACCGAATGCAATCGACGGGAACAAAGTGTCTACGAGGAAAATACAGCATCCAACAGGGAACGGAATGCAGAACGTTAGATATACAGAATAGTTGGATCAAGAGATAAAATATTTGTGTAGAAACTAATAAAATAAAACAACGAGGTAATACTGGATAAATTTTGTGCAAAAGAAAAAAAAATGAAGTCGATGATTAATCGTTTATAAAGAATGAAAAACAAATAACTGGTCTGAATAAAAAAATAAAGTAAAAATAAAAAGGTGGTGCGTAAATATATGTATGTGTGTGTATATATATATATATTTGTATGTACGATTATATATGTATGTATATAGATGTATGTAATATATATGTGTGTGTGTGTGTGTATGAATTCAGGAGAATTTTGTTAGAGTGAGCAAAAGTTGAAGAAAATGTTTATAAAAACGTATTTACCTTCGAAAGAGACATAAGTGAACATTACCAACCGATACAAAAAAAGAAAACTATAAAATAAACTACACTAAGATCGTAGTAGCATTTGTTTTTACTGCCTAGTAGTTTTCTGGACATAATAGTATGTGTGATACTTCACTGACAATAACAACGTTTTTTTTTCGAAGTCTGATTGAGTACAAATCTTGAAATTATCCAGAACTCGTTTCATTAACCGCTGCAAAACCTTTTAATTAAACAGCAGTTTACTATAGATTTAGTTAGCACTGAGCCTTTTTCTTTTTTAATATATTTTCTGCACTAATTCATTTCAATGTGTTTCTCACGTATATTAAAACGAACTGGATTCATTTAGTAAATTAATTCTTATTGCACTCATGTAAATTGTTTACATTTGAAATGAAAAATGTGTGCGAGAGTATTTTCTTCTCTTCAGCAAATGTTATAGTGGCTGTTTGGTGCTCAGCGGCAGGTCTCAAACATCACGGATTCTTGAATCCGCGCGAAATGATTACGGCGGAGAAGTACTGCCGACAAAGTGACCAAATGCACCAGAAGCTCAAAGGTATGCACCCGAAATAGGTCAATATGAAGTGCCCAGTTCTCCTTCATGACAACGCTCGCCCGTATATCGCAAACTGACCGTGCAAAAGCTGAATGAATTAGGCTACGGGGCACTGCCTCATCCGCCATATCTACCTGACCTCTCAGCCAAAGATTATCACTTTTTCAAGCATCTCGAAAACTGCTGGAAGAATTCTTCAAAAGCGGGGATGATGGTTAATCCGCCCTCAATTACATACAGCTTCCAAAACTCCGGATTTCTATGCTAATGAGATGCATAATCTTGTTCCTGGTTAGGCAAAATATGTCGATTCTAATGGTTTTCATCGAGATAAATTAAGTTTATCATGAAAGGGTTATGATGTTTTAAAGTTAAACGTAAAATGAAAACATTGTTTGCACTTACCCTATAAATATTTAAGTAAATAATGTGTGCATTTATATATATGTACTTTTTATGTGTTTATATATGTACGTAACTTATGTATGTATATATATAAATATATATATATATATAAATATATATAAATTATGTGTGTATATATGTATGTAACTTATGTATATATATATATATATATATATATATAAATTATGTATGTGTACATATATACGTCTTTTATGTGTGTCTATATATATATACGTATTTTATGTGTGCCTATATATACGTATTTTATGTGTGTCATATATATATACGTATTTTATGAGTGTCTATATATATATATATATATATATCCGTATTTTATGTGTGTATATATACTTATTTTTATGTGTGTATATATACATATTTTAAGTGTGTATATATACCTATTGTATGTGTATATATACGTATGTCGTGTGTGTATATATATATATACGTATTTTATGTGCGTATGCATATATATGTTATGTGTGCATATAGGCGTAATTTATGTGCATAAACCACGTAGTGTCTATGTATGTGTATACGTATTTTATGCGTATATATATATTTTAGGTGTATATATATACATTTATATGCATATATACACACATTTTATGAATATATATACGCACATATTTTATTAGAATATCCACATATTTTATGAAGATGTATCCATATTTTAGGAATATATACATGTTTTACGTATATATATATATATATATATATAAATATATATATATATATATATATATATTAAATGTATGCGTGTGTATCAATATTTTATGCATGCATATAATACGTATTTATATATATACACACATTTTTTATGCATGGGTATATATGTATACATACATATTTTGTATATGCGTACACATATTTAAGGTACGTACATATATATATATATATATATATATATATATATATATATATATATATATTTTTTTATTTCGGAAATTTTCCTGTGGACCAACGTATCCTAGGTTTGCAACAATAGATGCTAAGTACAATTTATTATGTCTAGAATATTAGCTACTGTCTATGCTTTCTATAGAACGACTTGTTAGACACATGTCTTTGTTATACTAAAATCTAACATTTTATCCTAGCAGCAATACCATCACAATGGCAGCATCTTCAGAGGAAATATTTTCGATTTTTTTCTACTAGTCATCACCAGAATCAACTGTACATATATTATGGCACGCTTCCTAACTGAATCATGAACTATCTTTCCATTTCTAAGTTCAGAAATAATTAATTCACCATTTTCAAATTCCTATGATTCCCCAAGGCTGAGAGCTGACCAATCTATTATTCCGTTATGCACATCTTATTTCATAACCGTACACTAAACTCCTTTTAAAATATCTATAGCTAATCGCTTTATAAATATTAAATATATGTGCAAAAACATTAACCGCTCATAATCAGGAATTTAAGTACTGTTGCCATTACAATTATTTAGGAAACACAATCAACACGCAATTATACGCGAGAAAAAACAATCTTTGAAACAAAAAAAACAATCTTTTTATTGTTAATATCGTTTTTTTTTTTACTTAATGAACCAACAGCGATGTGTTTTTTTCTTTTACTTTGTATTAACGTGTAACGTTTCTTGTTTGTTCGATTTATTTTTTTTCAATTTTAATCTGATAACTACGCACGCCTTAACAATTGCAGATACCCTCGTCACAAAAGAACCCTAAAACAACATTAATATTTATCGATAGTATTGTCTTTTTCGTATTGCGATTGCCTTCAACGAACCGACATGATGCTCATTTTTCTGTATTTTTTCTTTTGCTTTCTTTTTTTACGAGGAGGTCACCACGGAAGCCACTCGGGGTAAGGGTTATTGCGCGTACGGTACGTTAGAGTTAAGATTTGATAAATTGTCTACTTAAGGGGGCGGTTAATCAGGAATTTGATTATGTTTGACTTGAACACATCCAAGTTGTAGTCAGGTGGGAAACAGGCAAGGGGAACAGATTTCCACAGGTGTGCACTTCTAAAAAGAAGCTTTGTTCATGGAATCTACGTTTTGGTGTTGGCATAGATAAAGAGGGGGGAAATTTTTGGCAGTGTTTTCAGCTAGACGGGTGTTTTTCGAGAAAGATCGGTGAGGGAGCGACCAGGGATTGGAGCTGAGACGATCCTGCCATGGAAGTAACGATAAAACAAAAACAGGCTCACAACGTCTCTCCTGTGGGAGCGAGGCTGCAGGGAAGAGAAAAGGGCATCCCCCACTAAGCCACGAAGTCTATTTTGTACTCTCTCAAGGCAGTGTTTTGAGCAAGTCCTGCCCATATGTGGCAACAGTACACAATCCTTGGACGTACTTGGCTTTTATATATAGAGAATTGCGTCAGCAGTGATATATCTTCTGGAGCGGTAGAAGGATCCTACCATTTTTCTAGCGACCTTGGCAATATACTTGATGTACGTGTTCAATTTAAGGCAAAGAGTAAAGGTAAAGCCCAGAAGCTTATCAAAGCATGGAGCTTCCCTAGTTGAGAGGCGTCCATTTCAATTGATTCCAGATGGGAAGCCGAGCGTTGATGATGTACAGATCGGAGCTTGGTTTTGCATGCATTAAAAGTAACCAGCCACATCCCCCCCCCTGTACCACGCGCTCAAGATCAGAGGAAAGAGAATTAGAGAGAACTTTGTCATTTATGGCCTTAGATGTGTTGCCATAGATAGTCATGTCAACGAATGATTAAAGTATGTGTTTTGGGAGATCATTGATGTAGATCAGGAAGAAAGTTTGGCCCAGGTTGGATCCCTGAGGGACTCCAGCATTAATATTTAAGGCCTCTGATTTCTGCCCATCAACCACTACTCTTATGAGCCTATATGAGAGAAATTATTTAATGATCCAGAAAACATTTCCAGTTATACCGTAGCTGGAAATCCTTTGAAGTAGGCCCTTATGCCATACTTTATCGAAGCTTTTGATCCGTCAAGAGCAATTGCCTTAGAGAGAATGCCTTTGTCGACAGATTCACTAATCCTATGAGATATAACCATGTGTAGATGTAGCAGAACGGAAACCATATTGCATTTCAGTAAGAAGGTTATTTCTGCTGAGGTGGTTGACTACTTCCCTATTTAATATGGATTCCAGCAACTTACTCATAACATACAGGAGACTTATTTGTCTGTACTGAGAGGGGGACGATATATCACCCGAATTCTTAAATACAGGGCATACTGATGAGGTTTTCCAGGGTGTTGGGAATATTTTTTTTTAGGCAACGCTTAAACAGTTTTGTAAGTATGAGGGTAAGTTCTGGTTGAAGCTTTTATAACGGAGCGTTTCTTTTATAACGGGTGTTTCCTGTTATTTTCTTTTTTCTTTACCTTTGGCTACATTAACATCGTGCAGATAACCCCTAAAATATCCTGAAACATAACATTAATATTTACGGTTACGATAATTTACATTTCGTTATCGGCATTAACAGCTTAGAATTAATTTGATGCCCCAACATTTTATGCATTTATGTATTAAACTTTATTAGTTTGCATTGGGTTTTGACTATAGACAAATTCATCTTTTTTTAGTAAAATTTTACCACTTACACACTTTTCGTTAAACTGATAAATTTATAGGTTTGCCAACATAGTACTGAAGAAATTTTAATCCATATTTGGCGGATACAAGCACTTGCTGAGATATAAAGTCCTTTATTATGTTCTTGAAACACTGGCCGCCAGATTAGTACGCTCAAACGAGAAGCAGCTCTAATTCTATCTGATCTCTTACCTCCCATTTTTTGGTTCATAGTATTATTATCAAGGTTAAATGTGAGGCAAATATTTGGACAGCCTCCACTAAGAAAATGTCTACTCCGAAAGATATGGATGTCGCGGGTCAACATTCCGAAAACCTTCCTTAATATGACGAGGTTTGTGGTGTTCATTCCGAACGCTGCTCTTAACATGAAGAGGTTACGGGGTTGACAACAAACACAATCGTACTTGAATTTATTTATGAAGTGGGCGTCATACCTCCTCCGGGCAACGCCTGTAAACGGGGCATGCTAGTATATGCTTGATATACATACATCCTCACACACACACACACACATATATATATATATATATAAATATATATATACACACATAAAAATATATATATATATTGAGAGAGAGATTTTTTATGTATGTATATGCACACATACACCTACACACGCATATATATATATATATATATGCTAATATAACTGTATTTACACGTGTATCTCGCTTTATATGCACCAATTTGCATATATCATACTGAACATACACATATGTATATGTATGTATGTGTACCATGTTAATCTTAAGTTATTTATTGAAATGTATAAATTATACACGGTCACATGTCTAAACTAGCATTTTACACTGTTTTTTTTTTTCTGAGAAACTTTCTGATCTCTGTATGACCTTTCCTTCCACTTTGGCGCGCCGGCAGCGTCCGGGTAGCGGAAACATGGCCGATGCCCTCAACCGAACACATACTGTGCTTAGTGATAGCAGAGACAATGGATCTGCTGCGAAACCCCCGAAGCATATGTTATTTCCATTTCATATCGAGAAAGCAAGAACCCATATCCATCTTGGATGAAGAATATGCAAAAAGAATACAGATAAACACGTATGTTTTTTATCTGATTTTATCATTATTTTTACTTGTTGAAGCATATTTTCTTAAGGATGGAAGCTAAGGTTGAAAGTGAAGTACGCAATGTGAGCAGAAGAAAAACAGCCGCTAATGGACCGTGGTTCAAAGACTGAAATGTGTGAGACTTCGAGGCTTTTAGTAACGATATAGAAATGAACACGAACTCGAAAACACACCTCAACACTAGCTTATGAAATTAGCTTTCAAAAAAAAATACAAACATACATAAATAGATATATAAAAGTACGCAAGTCAATATTTATTAATTCATAAGACTGTTTAAAAAAGATTATTCACCTACTTTATTACTGATAAAGTGTCGCTTTTTTTAAGTCTGACATACATATCGAAGAAAATATATCTGCGATTCGACATGATACATTAAAGCTCAGAATCCTGTTGGTTTCACATACAAACACATACTAACAGAGTTACTCAGCGTTGCCAGGGATTGAGTGATGATCAACAAATCGTTCACACTGGTATTTTTATTGCTATAGAAATCGATGACATAGCTAATTTTCAATTAAACCGATTGATTGCCTGTACTCATTCGGGACCCATCGCGAAGCACCTGAAAAAGAATTCACATGCATCTCCCACCGACTTAGTGCACAATGTATTCTAGTCTACAGTGCACTCTAAAAACCGCATATTGATTTTATAAAATTATTTTTATATTTATAATGGCCTGCATTAAAGTTTAAAATGCAAAAGTCAAGTATCATGCGTCAAGTGCTCTCTAAACAGAAGAATTAATATCGGACGCGCTCTTGTCATAACAAAGAACCTACTGTAAATTTTATATGCCTGAAATTTCTGGTTGTGCAATGATATTAGCTTGAATTTTAGTTGTAAATGCAACAGTCAAGCATCATTGTGAAATTCTTCTTGAAACTGAGGACTTATCCTTCCTTGATAGATTTCAAAATAGACTTCGTAGCCTTGTGGGAGATGTCCTTTTCTCTTCCCTGCAACCTCTTTCTCACAGAAGAGATTTTACGAGTTTGTCTCTGCTTTATCATTATTTTCATGTCAAGTGCTCGGCTGAGCTCCATTCTATGGTCCTCACTCGCCAAACAAAAAACACCCGTCTAGCAGAAAATACTATCACTAGTTTCCCCCCACACTTTATCTGTGCCTAAACATAAGCGTAGATTCCATGAGCAAAGGTTATTTCTTAGAACTGCACGCCTATGGAATTTTCTTCTGTTTTTCTGCTTTCCAGCTGACTACAATATAGTTCTCTTCAAATCTAACGTAAACAAGTTTTTGTTGAGCCGTTCCATATAAGTTAACAAATTTACCGAATCACCATTACTAACGACATTACAACATTGTCCAATTTCTACTGTACACTCTTTAACCCTTATCCTCGAGTGCCTTTTTGGCCTTGGTAAGTGGTGATGCTATGTAAATAAACCTTCATTTCAAACGCGTCCCTGTTTTATTAACGAACGTACAGCTATTTTTATATGTTGCACCTTTCGGCTTGTATGATAAGAAAACTTCTAAAATGTTCTTGTGATGGAAGGATGTGTAAATGTGAACTGCAGTTAAAATCGCCTATTCTTCCTTCCATCGGATTTTTTCGATTACAGATAATTATAGAAGCACATTCCGACATCTAAGAACACCTCTGTGTGTATCTTCGTGTGATAATTCAGAAAAGTCGACACAGCCGTTTTAGAATCAAGAGGGAACGACCTCACAGATACGGGTACGCACAAATTCCTTATATGTATGTGTGTGTGTATTTTGGCATTACTATTTATATTAGAAACCTTTATTTATTATTTATTTAAATAGAAAATACAACTTTGTGTTATATTGGTCGTGGAATGGCAAAATAGGTTACAATAAACACAAATCTTTTTGTACATATATATTTAGGTATGCATATATATATATATATATATATATATATATATATATATTTGTTTTTAAAATTTTGCCTACTAAACGCTTCTGTAAGTTTGTGATCTCCACATATGAAATTTAATATATAGGGTATTCAAACACATGCAAAATTAAATATTTGGGTGGCAAAAGGGTGAAAATTAAAGAAATGGAATTTACCAGGTGAATTTTGTACGACGGCATTACTGATATAAATGAGTAACGTAATAGTTATTGATTCATAGTAATTTTTAGCTTTGCACCAAACATGTCTTCATAACTCAGGCATTGCCGTCAAAGTAAAAAAAGTAAATCTTTAGCTGAATGTTTTTGTGTCGATTCTCAGTGGTGGCGCACAAATAAATTTTGAAACTTTATAAATCATTATTATATGATGGGTTCAATATATTATAAAAATAAATACGAAATCCGCATTAACCTAAATATTTAATATCATATTAAAGCCTATTTTACGACCAGGCAGTGCCGAGCAGCCTGCTAGTGTGTATATATATATATATATATATATATATATATATATATATATATATATATATATATATATATATATATATATATATATATATATATATGACCTATGTCTCGGCATTGCCTCGACGTGTGGTTATTATATAAAATCCGGAGCAAAAAGGAAATGGAAGAATAGTAAAACTTAAATTAAACTAAAAAACAGATTCGTTTGATCATGAGAACAGAGGCTGAGTGCTCGCTATTTATAGACAAAAATATGAATAAAAACTATGAAGAGCTGCTTCAAAAGAATATTATCTTTTGCCGATGAAATAGAAATGTCTAAATGTTTTTTTTTCTTTATATAGTGTTTTTGTTTTTGTAAATGCTATTAAAGTTCGTTATATTTTGTTCGATAAGATATACTCTCCTTTTTTTTTTTTTCGTAATATAATGTTGGAAACCATCTTATGTCGATTATGTTCCGAATGGTAATATATCAGGAAACAGAAGATACTCTCATTCTACGTAAGTGCACTAATGAGAAAAAACGGCTTTTACATTTATATGTGTACTAGCATTTATGGCCGGCGTTGCCCGGGTGTTTGGATGTGCATCTTGAATAAAAAGAAAAGTGGTAGTAGGAAGGCAAGCTCGAACCCGTACCGCGAAGGAGGAAAAGAACGGGGGAAAAACTGACGTATTTGCTGTTACAACAACCGCCAAACCGGAAGTGAGGTGGTTTTAAATTAAGGTTAGACAAAGGAAAGGAGAGGGTGACTTTAACAAATATCGGCGAAAAAAGTTACTGTTGAAAAGTGCCCAGTTGAAGGTGAAGATATTCATGTTTTTAGCCAATTTTTCGATACATACATACATTTATGTATTGGTAACTCAAAATTTTCTGACCCAAACCGATTATAAAGCTTGCCTTATCTCTAAATACCCTTTATGAAAAATTTCAAATGTTTAGACCAGAAATTGTCTAATTTGGTGGAGACCGCAGAGGTACTTTTTTAAAAACTTTGACCCCTATTATGACCTCTTAACATTTATTGTTTAGGGCTCTAATCAAATTATTAAGTTAGATCCATGTCCAAGGAACCTATATCTAAAACTTCAAGTGTTTCGACACAAAATTATCGGAGGAGTTTGGTAGAGTTCTTAAATGTCAAATCGTTTAACTTTGATCCCTAACAGACAAATTTCTGGTTGAAAACCGATCAGAAAGATTTTTCTAAATCTCAGTACTCTGTATATCAAATATAGAGCCTGTAGACTAAAAATTGAGTTATTGCGTGGGGAAATGTACACATACAGACATACACACACACACACACACACACACACAGACGTTCACTTTTATAGATATACTAGCATTTCGGCCCAGCGTTGCCCGGGTGTTTGGAGGTGTATGCTGAGCAAAATAATAAAAAAAGTCAATTATTTTAATTTTGACCCCTATTATTACCCCTTAAAATTTCTTGTTTTGGGCTCAATTAAAGTTAAGTTAGATCCATATCTAGAGAATCAATATCTAAAATTTCAAGTGTTAAGAGCCAAAATTGTCGGAGTGGTTTGGTACAGTTCTCAAAGGTAAAATCGTTTAGCTTTTACCCCTTAACAACCAAATTTCTGGCCGAAAACCGATCGCATAGATTTTCCCAAATCTCAGTACTCTTTATATCCAATTTCGAGTCTGTAGACTAAAAATTGAGAGAGTTATTGCATAGGTAAATTACACAGAAACACAGTCAGGCAAAGAGACAGACACATAGACACGTTAACTTTTATAGATGTGTAGACTAGCATTTAAGCCCGGCGTTGCCATGGTGTTTGGAGGTATATGCTGACAAAAAAAAAGAAAAGAAAAAAAAGGGCAATTTTTGTTTAATTTGACCCCTATAATGACCCCTGAACATTTGTTTTTGGTTCAAATCAAGTTATTAAGTTAGATCTATGTCCAAGTAATCTATATGTAAAATTTCAAGTGTTTAGACCCAAAATTGTCGGAGGAGTTTGGTAGAGTTCTCAAAGGCTGAAAACCAAGCACATCAATTTTTTCCAAATCTCTGTACCCTGAATATCAAATTTCGAGTCTGTAGACTTAAAATTGGCAGTTATTGTGTAGGGAAATACACACATACACACAGCCAGACACACAGACACGTTCCCTTTTATAGATAGATAGATAGATTAGTATAAAAACCAGGCACGTTTCGCTATGATGAATATGTTGTCATTTTCCACGTATACGATAGTATACAATATCATATGTGTGCATTGGTTTTGGAAAAATGCACTGTAGCGTAAATTAAATGCCTAAGGAGTCCCCCATGTATTCTCCTATATAGCCTTCGCACAATTTTAAATATGTTTTGGCTCAAATTAAGTTATTAAGTTAGATCTATGTCCAAGGAATCTATATGTAAAATTTCAAGTGTTTAGACCAAAAATTGTCGGAGGAGTTCGGTAGAGTCCTCAAAGGCGGAAAACCAATCACATCAAAACTCTATGGCTGACTGGGATAGCTTCCGTACATTCATATCTGATTTTCCTCTACACTCCATGTTTAAAAAGGAAGTGTCCTCTATAGTATCAGATCCGACCGAATGGTTAATTGTAGGCATAGACCAATTCATACCATTTAAAAAATTCCAACAAAAACCTAACAGCAAACCATGGTTCTCCCCAGAATGTGCTGCTGCTATCGCGCACAGAAATCACTTTTTCCATAGCTACCAACGTAATAGATACATTGAGACTAAAGCTGCTTTCAGGATTTCCAGCAACAACTGTAAAAGAGTAATCAAAAATGCAAGAGAGTTATATGCCCAGTCTGTTAAATCCAAGGTAGCTGATCAGCAGCTTGGTTCCCACCAGTTTTGGCAAATAACAAATAGGATCCTGAACAGAAGTGTGCGTTCTATCCCAACCATTATCAATGGACCAGAGGTCATCTCGTCAGCGTCAGACAAGGCCAAACTATTTGCAAAGAACTTTGCAGCTAATTCTACCCTATGCGACGAAGGCTATCAACTCCCCATATGTCCTCCTATAACACAGAACAAGTTAGGTAAGATACAAATATCCGTGCACGAGGTCGCCAAGCTAATCAAGAACCTAGATTCCAGTAAAGCAACTGGCCCTGATGGCATCCCAATTATAGTGTTAAAAAAGCTTCAACCAGAACTTGCTCCCAAACTTACGAAACTATTTAAGCGCTGAATTAAGGTGAAGTGCCCTGGAAGACCTCATCAGTTTGGCCTGTATATAAGAATTCAGGTGATAAGTCATCTCCCTCTCAGTACAGACCAATAAGTCTCCTGTGTGTTATAAGTTGCTGGAATCCATATTAAATAGAGAAATAGTCAACCACCTCAGCAAGAATAACCTTCTTAGTGACACACAATATGGCTTCCGCTCTGCAAGATCTACCGCAGATGTGCTGACGATTATATCCCACAGGATCAGTGAATCTCTTGACTAAGGCTACCTTTCTAGGGCAATTACTCTTGACATATCAAAGACCTTCGACAAGGTATGGCATAAGGGTCTACTTCACAAGATTTCCAGCTACGGTATAACTGGAAATGTTTTCTCAATCATTAAATCATTTCTCTCCGATAGGCTCATAAGAGTAGTGGTAGATGGACAAAAATCAGAGGCCTGCAATATAAATGCTGGAGTCCCTCAGGGGTCAATCCTGGGCCCAACTCACTGCCTGATCTATGTCAATGACCTCCCTAAACACATACTTAAATCATTCGTTGACATCTATGCTGATGACACGGCCATCTACGGCAACACATCAAAGGCTGTAAATGATAAAGTTCTTTCTGTTTCTCTCTCCTCTGATCTCGAGCGCGTGGTTCAGTGGGGGAAGATGTGGCTGATTACCTTTAATGCATCCAAAACAAAACACCTATCCTTACATCTTCAACGCTCTGATCCCCATCTGGTATCAATTGTGATGGATGGCTCTCGTCCGGGTGAGGCCCCGTGTTTTGACAAGCTTCTAGGTTTGACCTTTACTCCTGATCTGAAATGAAACACGTACATCAAGTCTGTTGCCAAGGTCGCTAGAAAGATGGTGGGATCCTTCTACCGCTCCAGGAGATATCTCACTACTGATGCAATTCTCTATCTATATAAAAGCCAAGTACGTCCAAGGATGGAATACTGTGCTCGTCTGAACTCCAATCTCTGGTCCCCCCTCGCCAATCTTTCACGAAAAACACCCGTCTAGCTGAATCCACTGAGAAAAATTTCCCCCACTCTATATCTGTGCCTAAATGCGGATTCAATGAACAAAACATCTTTCTTAGAAATTCACGCCTGTGGAACTCTGTTCCGTCTGCCTGCTTCCCACCGGACTACAACTTGGATGTCTTCAAGTCCAATGTTAACAAATACCTAATGAACCGCCCCCTTAAGTAAACACTTCATCATATCTCCAGACTAACGTAGTGTACTTGCAATAACCCTTATCCCTGAGTTGCTTCCGGGCCTTGATAAGTTGTGATCACTGTGTAATTTTTTTTTTTTTAAATAAATCTTATTCAAATATAGAGGCTACAACGTAGTAGATAACACGCTCTATGTTTGAGTGGATGTGGCTGACCAGGAAATAAGTCAGACGCAATATTTGCTACGAGAGATGGTTTGACTCTTCATGGCTGACTATCTAGTAAATTTGGAATAACAATTAATGTAAACAATTCTATACATTTTGATATTAAAAAAAAAAACAGTACAATTACTTCATGGAAACTTTTTCCGTAATACGACGAAATAGACAAAATATTTACCGAAAATAAACATTATTTCCTATCCATCTCACACTATCATATATAGCAATATGCATAGATATAGCAATTAATAAACACACATAAAACCATCAAGAATGAGATTTCAATAGAAACGTTGTTTTAATTTGAATAAAATAAAACACGAATCAAGTGCGCTTGAAACCAAATCACAACGCAATATTAGGAAAATAAACAAATATTTTACTTGTTTGAAATTTATCACAAATATATTTCAGAGGTATACTCCATCTTCAGTGTTTTTTGTATCTTTTTTTCCTTTTCTTCTTCTTTGCCATGTTGAAAATGTGGAGAAGAAGCCCGGTTGTTTTAGAGCGACACGTTGTATCTGGAGGTTTTATTTTGAAATGTTTGAACTGTGCGTAGGTCACGCGAGAATGGCGTCAAGTATGAGAGTTCAATAGAAACATTGTTTTAATTGAAATAAAATACGCATCAAGTGCGCTTCAAACCAACTCACAACGTAACATTAGGAAAATAAACATATATTTTACTTGTTTGTAATAAATTTCAGAGGTAGACTCCATCTTTAGTGTGTTATTTTTTTATTTTTTATTTTCTCCTTCGTTGCCATGTTAATTCAAACATTTCAAAATACAACCGCCAGATACAACGCGCGGTTCTATAACAACCGCACGTCTTTCTCCAAATTTACAATATCGCAAGGAAGAAGAAAAGGAAAAAAAAGAAACAAAACAACACTGAAGATGGAGTATACCTCCAAAATATTTTTGTGACAAATTTCAAAAAAGTAAAATATTTGTTTATTTTCCTGATATTACGTTGCAGGAGCTAATTAATCTTCAGCTTTCTGGTTTATCCAATCGAGAAATCGGTCGCAGATTGAAATGTGATGAGAAAACGGTACAAAATACTGTGCAAAAGCACCAAAACACCGGCCGTGTTCGTGGTGTCCCTAAATCTGATCGTACTAGGGTTAGTTCTTACAATGCTATCAAGATTCGCAGGCTAAGAAACAGATTTTAAACGAGTGCCAAATCCAACAACAGTCGTTAAAAGTGCTCTCTTTCTACTGCAAAGAAAAGATTACCGGAATTTAATTTGCGAGGATATGTAGCAAGATGCAAGCCAATGATTTCTGTAAAGAACAGAAAGCGCCGTGTGGACTTCGTCAGATGCAATGATGATCATGACTCTTCATATTGGTCAAAGTGATTTTTAGCGACGAAAGCAAATTTAATAGGCTAGACAGTGATGGTAGGTAGTACGTCCGTCGGAGGAAAGACGAAGTTTAATCCTAGGTGTTTAGTTTCAACGCTGTAAAGTGGTGGATGTTCAGTTTTGGTGTGAGGCATTATCATTACCAGGTCCAATAGTTCGCTTGCAAGTTCGAATTAATTCGACCAAGTACATTGATATGTTGACTGGCCATTTTCTACTCTACTTTGGTCGGAAATTGGATGATAATCTCATTTTCATGCAGGATAGTTATCTCATTCACACAGCTGGCAATTCCAAGAGGTTCTTGAAAGAGCATTATATTCCGTGTTTGGATTGGCCTGCACAATCTCCAGAACTCCATCCTATCGAAAACATATGGTATTATATCAAGCAATAGCTACGTAATGATAACATTTGAAATTTGGAAGAACTTTTGACAAAAATTAAAGAAAAGTGGGTTGTCCTTTCTGCGAAGTATTTCTGCAGTCTAATTCAAGGAATTCCCAACAGATTGCAGGCTGCCAAATTGCAGAAGGGCCATGCTACTTAATATTTACTATTTCATTGTGCTCCTGTTCTATTTGTCTTGCATTAATCTCCTAAAGGTACATTTACATAACAATTTTCCATTGTGCGGACTTTCCTTATGCCTCCTCAATTGTAAGTTATTTTTTTTAAATTGACGAGATCACTAAAATATGTCAATTAAAAGTCAAATATGAACACGTAAAATTATAGAAGAATCAAAAGGCCAATCAAATTAGGTATAGTTTGTTCAAACAGTTACATTAAATTCAGCTTAAATTAGCAGTTTTTTTTAATTACAAGTGCGGACTTTCTTTTTGCCGCCTGCGTATTTACATGTGCATATATATGTGCATGTATATGGCATATGCATGCACGTGTGTATGTGTATGCATATGCGGTCACGGTCTGGTGTGGACATGTGTAAAACACACTGATGCCTCAGCGGCATACTGTGATTCTTCCAGACAAATAAACCCCGCATGCACGTCATGACCACAGCCACGCTGACGGGGCTGTTATGAACAGCTAGGGTCCTGCGTCATATTACTGGACCTCCACAGTTTTGTGAGCCAAAGTTCTTTAACCAAAGGCTAAGGATTAGGTAACCTGGACAGAAAACTAGGCTTTGTCAGCTCCGGCATGCATGACACACCGGCATGTGGAGTGTGCTCTGGTGCCTAGCAACCCAAGTTTCAGACATGAATCGAATAGCAATAATGTGGAGAGGGTTCCCGTAAGCCGTGGTTAAAGCAATCCTCCAAGGAGAAGCAAATCTCTGATTTAAAACACCATAAAGCCGAAAACATTAAACTGGTCCTCAGTTTGACTTGTTGCTGCCTGTTTTGCTCTTGTTTGTTGCTAGATCTAAACATTTGGAGCAGAGTGAGAGAGATGCTTAGCTGCCGTACAAAGCGAAAAGTCTGTAATAATATCCTTGTACAGATACGCCCTTAGAGATTTCTCTGGGAAAAACTCCTTTGGTGATGGAAATGTTGTAACGTGAGTAGGTCTGAGAGCATGTAGTAACTAACAGACGCGATAAAAATATCGCTTATCGTAATAATCGGAAATTGAGAGAGTAGTTAGATAAATGTACACACACAGACAGACAAATTCACGTTTATAGATACATAGATTTTTGACTAAATTTATAATGTTATTGTTATCGAAATTCATTGTGCCATGGAGTTTTATATGAATAAGTAGCTTCTAGTACTAAGCCAATTTTTTTATATTATAATATATATATATATATATATATATATATATATATATATATATATAATGTGTGTGTGTTTGCGTGTAAGAAAAACTTTGGACGATTCGCCAAAATTAAGCAAGTAACTATTTCTTATCAGACACGCCTCCTGAATTACGAAGAAGCGAGTAATTAATATGAAACAATTGTGAATAAAAAGAGCAGAAATTTCTCTAGAAAAAAAGAATCGAGAAACAAGGGAGCGCGATATAGAGGGCGAGTCGTTTTACTACCTCGTAAGCCAAAATCAAATAATCTTTTTATTTCTGCAAAATATTGAAAAAGTCTGACGGCATGAAATTGGTTTGCAATGATAACACGCATGCTGGGCACCGTTGAGAATTTTTCAAGCTTGTGTTTGTTTCGTTTTTAATTTTCATTTTTTTACAACTTGCATATTTTTTGTTCAGCTGTTTATCTTTTTTTTTTATTCTATATTTTTAATGTGATATTCTCTTTCTGTTTTGGTATAATGTTTTCTCTGCATCTTGGGAAACATTTGTTTTTCTATACCAGAATAAAAATAAATAAAATAACCAGCGAACAAATTAATTCCTGTAAACACTTGAGAAACAATGTGGATAAAAAGTGTTTTCATTGTCAGTATTATTGTTCCTGTCGTTCAAAACAACGATAGACAATAACAAATAAAGATGTATTATAATAACCTTATAACAATATCGTGGCTTTTTATAGTGGGTTTTATACACAATTATATTGATACCATTACATTTGAAACTGTCTTTATCAATAGAATTGTGTGATTTCTTATTGTATGTATGTATGTGCGTATTTTACTAGGATTTACGTAATATATACGTATATTTAATATTAATAAATTATAATAAAATAATATAAATAATTATAAAATAATGTAAAATAATGGTAGGAAATTATGTTAGTTACTTTTACCTTAGTATAGGTAGTTTACTGCATCAAAATGCAGTTCACTTTTGTCGTAAAAAAACAAGATATTTAAATATTCTTTTTATAGTTAAGAAAACATATTGCTTGTGTCTTTTCGAAATTAAAAAAATCGTTAGAAATATGTATATAGAAAACTGCAATATGACTGTAATATTAACACGTATCAATATTTCATCAGTATGACTAAGATGTTTTTTGAATATAAAGCCGTGTAACTTGATTTATTTCAAACGTATGTTGAATCATAATATTCATAAGATTTTGATCTTCTATTATAATTACTTCCACCGTGGAATATTACAGTCAATCTATTTTCATCAGTTTTTTTCTTGGTTCTAGTAGATTCTCCAACATCAAGGAAAGCTCGTCACAACCGCGTGAAATAGTAGTTATTTTAATAAGTATGGCACCCATATATTTCCTTACGAATACACATAATAAAGTGACTAAGTATGTTTCAAATAAATCAATATACTACTATTTTA
>NC_136484.1:175841709-175856709 GCF_053919585.1 Euprymna scolopes | reverse complement strand
CTCTCTCTCTCTCTTACTTTTCACACTCCCTCTCTGACTTTTTCACTATTTCTCACTTTCTTTTGAACTGTTTCTCACTGTCTCAGACTTTTTCTATCTTAATTATTGTCCCTCTCTTTCTCTCTCTCCCTCTCTCTCTCTCATATATATATATATATATATATATATATATATATATATATATATATATTTGTGTGTGTGTGTGTGGGTGTATAATAATGTTCTCTTTGTCTAAATATGTATATTTTCTCTCTATATATTTTCTTTTCTCTCTCTCCCCCCCTCTCTCTCTCTCTCTCTCTCTATATATATATATATATATATATATATATAGTGTGTGTGTTCTCTCTCGCTCTATTTTCTCTCACTATCTATTTACCCTCTATCTTTAATTCACTCGGATAATCCGTCTTTGTTATTCTTTCTTTCTTTCTCTCACACACACTTACGTACCCGTTCTACGTTTTGTTAACTTTCCCAATTACACCTTTTACATGCATACCACCTGAAATCTTCTTCTCTCTCTATCATACATAATATATATATATATATCTTCTATTACTCTATCCGTCTACCTTTTGTAATTTATATTCAATCTATCTTGTTTAGCACACAGCAAATGCACGTCTCTTCTTTACATACATCCTTTTCCCACATTGAAAGAATTATAGGAAAACCGTGGGTTTGTCCGCTCTACATATTCTAGCATGAAAATCTGGATTGTGTCATTATTTCGTTATTCTATATTCCAATCTTTCTTTATTTAAAAGAGTCTTTTTATCCAATTCTTGTCGATATTATTTTCATCTAGCCGTCTTGTTTTTTATCATTTATTTTATTTCTGCTACATTGTCAGACTTTTATCTTTTAGATTGTTTATTATGCTTTTGAAATATCTTTTGATTTCCAATTACATATTCATCTTTTTTTTTTCCTGCCGCAGTTTTCTTACTGTCTTCTTCTGCTGCCATCTTGTTTCTCCCGTCAATCAAATGTAATTTTCCATCGTTTCTGTTTGTCTGCTTTTCTTTTCAATTAAGTCTTATGGGGGCTGTTCCTTCTCGTAATATATATATATATATATATATATATATATATATATATATATATATTTGTTATGACCTAAGATGCTGTTATTAAATTCAGTGAAACAAATCACAAAACTGGCATTTATATATGTTTTTGCTGGAAATGTAGTGCCGTATTTTCAGGAGACACTTTTATTATCCGAATGAATAACGCCGTCGAGGGCTAGCATTTCGCCAGTGAACAATATCAGATTTCTCTCTTGCAGTTTTATAATTCATCTCTTAATAAACGTTGGATAAATATATATGGCACTGAGATCCGACAGCGAACTGTAATGATTACAGTTGTAAATGATCCGGCGTCTCGGTTTCGAATATTTGCGTTAACTAGGCACCGCCAAAAATCAAGTTGTTGTTGTTTTTTAAAACGAAATTACCTTTATTAAAATCCATTATTTCTGAGTAACTTTTTTTTTCCAGAAAGATAAAACCCTGAATTTTATCATATAGGAAACAGAATCATGTAAAACTTTTTCTACTATTTTTAATTAAATTGTAAATGTTAAATTTTCCCAAAAAGTTAACAATTGACATTTTTTGTCTTGCACAAAAAACGTACATAAATATTTAAAGAAAAAAAGGTTTTTGTAATAATTAATTTATGTATTGTCTAACTAAGATTTAGGATGATTTTCTAAGAGAATATGCAAAAATATTATAATATAAGTATCTGAAGTTCAAATAATTCCACTTATTCATATAGGTAACCAAATATTTCGCGTCGATCTAGAGTCTATATCGACACTGTTTACGTTTGCGTTTGATAAGAAGAAAACTATGGAAGACCAAACAGGCCAAAAAAAACTTATTTTTCAGTAACGAAAATGTCATTGTATTATTAAGCTGAGGGTGGCCAGTACCAGATGGGTGACCATTTGTATGAGTTTGTTTTTTAATGTGTATGTGTGTGGGGGCCAGGCTTCCCAAAATTGGGGTGGGGCAATGTAAAGCAGAATAAAAAAAATTATTTCAGCGCATTTGGTCCACCGTAGTCGAAAGGCGGCAAACGTTTTCAAACGGGATCGAAAAAAATGATGCTATTTTTAACACAAAGGGCACAATATTTATCGATTTTTTTTGTATCGATTATTCAAAGCATGCCCTGTTTAATAATGGTCATGCATTATTCGGCTCGCTAAAAAAATTGTTAATTTATTCATCAAAATTTTAAAATGGCTTTTTTCGTATAAATATTAAATTTTTGTTTTTTTTTGTTTTGCTTAACTTAAATTAATTATTTTACTTAACATATTCACCGAATTTCACACTTCAAAACTCAAAAGCGGGATAATTAAAAACAATTGAAGTTCTGATATTCAGACGTCAAAATAAGGTATGCAAACATTTTTTTTTATCTATAATTCTGTCCCTTACAACAGCACAATATCTTGTGTTCAGTTTCAGATAATTATTTTAAGCATATTTGTTCCCACTTCAAAACAATGGGGGTTTTGTAAGCAAAAAAAATATATATATATAAATATCGTTTATGAAAAATAAGTACAGTGTTATAAAGGTCATTCTTCTCCTAATAATCTCTGAAAATTTCGTATTGATCGGATAATTACCGGATTTTTAGTAGATTTTTAAAAAGACGGTCCGTCAAAAAGTACTGACCTGCCCGCCCCCCAGTTTTGGCAGTGCCTAGCGTTAACTCTTGCTATATCTGGAGAAAATTTCAGGAGAGTAACTTTTCCAGTCTTTACAGTGTATAAAATAGTCCTAAATCTTTGACGGGCTAAGATATTTTAGCCTCTCTATATTCTTATGGAAAAAGGGGTTGCGTGTTTGACTCTGCTTTATCCTTACTTTCATGGCAGGTGTCCCAGTAGATTTCAATCTGTTTTCCCCTACTTGCAAAACATTTGCAACATCACTCGCTACTTTACACCAGAGCATATCCCATGTATATACTTGTAAAACTTACCTATTGATGAAGGACTGTGGCAATAAAACAGGAATTTGCTCTTAAGGGACGACGTAATTTGCAATTAATCACTTTTATTTATCAAGATTTTCATGTATTTCCACAATGGCGATTGAAGCATCATTCATATCATGGATATATATGGATACGTATGGTATATATGGATACGTATGGATATATATGGATATGTGACTGTATAATATGGATATGTATACATGTGTATATATATATATATGTATATCTATGTATGTGTATACGTATGTGTGTCTTTATATATGCACATATGTATGTATATATATGTATGTGTATATATGTATATATGTGTATATATGTATATATGTGTATATATGTATATATATATGTGTGTATATATGTATATATATATGTGTGTATGCATGTGTATATATACATGTGTGTATGTGTATATATACATGTGTATGTATGGGTGTATATATATATGTGTATGTATGTGTGTATAATGTACATATGTGTGTATATATATGTATATGTATGTGTATATATATATGTATGTGTGTATATATAAGCATACATGTGTGTGTACGTATATATGCATATATATGTGTGTACGTATGTGTATCTATATATATATATATGTGTGTGTGTGTGTACGGATATATATATGTACGTATATATATATATATATGTACGTATATATATATATATATGTACGTATATATATATATATATGTACGTATATATACGTACATATATATACGTACATATATATATGTACGTATATATATATATGTACGTATATATATGTACGTATATATATATATATGTACGTACATATATATGTACGTATATATATATATGTACGTACATATATATGTACGTATATATATATATGTACGTATATATATATGTACGTATATATATATATGTACGTATATATATATATGTACGTATATATATATATGTACGTATATATATATATATATATGTGTATATATGTAGGTATATATATATATGTACGTGTATATATGTATATATATATACGTATATATATACGTATATATACATGTACGTATATATATATATGTAAGTATATATATATATATATATGTACGTATATATATATGTACGTATATATATATATATGTACGTATATATATATATATACGTATATATATACGTGTATATATATGTACGTATATATATATGTACGTATATATATGTATGTATATATATATATATACGTATATATATACGTGTATATATATATACGTATATATATATATACGTATAGATATATAGATACATATGTAGTATATATATATACACATATATGTACGTATATATATATATATATATATATATATCCGTGTATATATATATATATATGTTTATATATATGTATTTGTGTATATCTGTATATATATATATATATATATATATATATATATATATATATATATGTGCATGTATATATGTATACTAACAGAAGTACCCGTCGTTGACTGGCTTCAAAAACAGCCTACACAAAGTGGACTTTTATTGATGAAAGTATAATATGTTATGAAAAGGAGGGGATTGTAAAGAGATAGGTGTTCATACTAAAAAATGTAACCTTTAGCAAAATATGATGAAAGTAAAGATAATTTTCGCGAAAATATATGTTGTTTATTTCAAGTTTGCTTCCATTCGTAGCCGATTGGGTCCAACAAAATGAGTTTTCCTTACAAAGAGAAAACGTTATATATATATATATATATATATATATATATATATATATATATATATATATATATAAATATATAAGAAATAAATGTCACCATAGCAATAAAATTTACTTTTATGGTAGAAAAAAGTCCATTGGTTTGTATATTTTAGTAGTTTGTAGATTTTTATTTTTATTTTTTATTTTTTTTTTAATTTTTTTTTTATTCAATTTTCACCCCAAACAAGGCACAGTGCCACTTTGAAGCAGGGGGCTACTATTAGGAAATTAATTAGCGGGGTCATTATGAAGATAGAAGAGTAGAAAGATGTTTGTTAACATTACACTTGAACTTCTGCATATGATTGCAGTTGGGAAAGCAGAATCCCGGAAGGGAGTTCCAAAGACCCGCAGTTCTGGGGAAGAAACTATTGGAGTAAAAGGCTTTCTTGCACCTAGGGATCTCCACTGTAAAGGGATGAGACTTAGTAGCTTGTCGGGGGTAGTTACGTCGGGGAGGTACAAGTGTTTGCAGTTCGTCAGAGCATTCACCATTAAAGTATTTGTAGAAAAGGCAGAGGGATGCAACATCTCGTCGATGGGACAGAGGTTGAAGCCTAGATGACAGTTCAGGACCTATCAGGTTGGCGACTCTTTTTTGAACCCTGTCCAGGAGCGAGAGACAAGCAGCAGATGCACCAGCCCAGATGTGACAACAGTACTCCATACATGGGCGAATGGTTGCCTTATAGAGGTATAGGATACTGGCAGGCTTAAGTAGTTTTCTAGCACGGTAGAGGGAGCCAACCTTCCTTGCAGCAGCCTTGGCAATGCTCTCAATGTATCTATTCTAGTTCATATTCCCTGTAAACGTTAGGCCGAGGAGTTTAAAAGAAGTACTTTCAGGCAATGTGTTCTTGGCCATTGCTATTGGTGGTAGAGAAGGTTTCTTGTAGTTATTGAAGGAAACAAGCTTAGTCTTAGCAGCATTGAATGAGACCAACCATCTTTGTCCCCATTCCACTACGGATTGGAGGTCATCCTCTAGTGTTTCTACCATTTTCTTGGATATGTGTTCATTTGTTTTCCCCTCATATCTGTTATAGAGAGTGGTGTCATCGGCAAATATACCCATCTCCGAAACAATATTATCAGGGAGGTCGTGTATGAATATCAGGAACAGTAGCGGTCCAAGAATAGACCCCTGAGGCACTCCCGCATTTATGTCATATTGTTTGGATGTACGTCCGTCGAGGACAACTTTGATTTTTCTATTACTTAAGAACGATTTAATTACGTTATGAATTCTTCCAGTGATTCCATATGATCTAATTTTCCTTAGAAGACCATCGTGCCATACCCTGTCAAAAGCCTTAGATATATCAAGGGCCACCGCTCTACCCTCCCCTGTTTTATCCAATGAACGGTATATACGTTCAGAAACTACAGTTAATATATCTGCTGTTGAACGGGCTTGCCTGAATCCATATTGTTTGTCAGTCAGGAGTTTAGCAGCTGTTAGGTGATGGACTAGGACTTGATTTACTAAGGACTCAAATATTTTAGCGAAAAGCGGGAGGAGGCTAATGGGGCGATAATTTAGTGGGTCAGTTCTTTCACCAGAATTCTTGAAGACTAGTACCACAGAGGCGGTTTTCCAGCAGTCGGGAAAACAGGATTCGTTAAGGCATTTATTGTAAAGTTTGGACAGAACTGGAGCAACCTCGGCAGAGCATTATTTAATAGCACAGCCGGGATGAGATCTGGTCCACATGCTTTAGAGGTGTCTAGGTTTTTTATAATAGCATGTACCTGAGAAGGGGTGATTTTCAAATCGTCAAGTGTGGCGTCTGTTCGCAGAGGAAAATCAGGGAGTGAGTGGTGTACCGAGTTCAGTGTGGAGTTTGAGGCAAACCGACTGGCAAGCAGATTAGCCTTGTCAGTTGCCGTGCAAGCAACCTCATGATTGTTTGTTAGTAGGGGAATAATTGACTGTCCATTATTAAATACGCTGTTGTAGATTCTCCAAATTTAATTCACGAACCTGTTTAAAAAAATCTGACCATTCTGTGTTATCAATTTAAGAGAGTTCCGTCAACGTAAGGAATATTATAAACATATTTAAATGTTTCACGTTATTTTGTGCTTGAGGAATATTGGATTATGGCATGTGTATTTTATATAAAAATTCATTTAGGTAGTTATCGCCTCAAATTTCGTTTTAATATCGGTTCGCGTAAGTTATTACAAGTAAAGAGCATTAAAAAATATTTCAAAACAAAAAAAAACATGAACTGGACTTTTATTGACGATGGTAACAGTTCTTTCTTGTATATTTATTTTTCGGGTAGTCGTTTGTTGACCGGTCTGCTAAACACTCTTACTAAATAATATCAACGAAATATGGAAAAACAAAAACAGTTTTGTAAAAATAATGAAGCTTTACTTACTTTAGTAAAATAATTCGAAACAGCAAAATTGGATATTAAAAATGAAACACGTAATTACTTTAGTTTTTTAAACCAAAGAATTGATATAAATATAAATAAGAATAAAATGGGTCCCTTTTAAAGCAGAGCAGCTTCGTTTCAGTTTTACAGTATTGAACGGTGTAGTATTGCGCCGTCGGATTGAGGGTTTTACTATTATGTAAAGAACACGCAGAAAGGGGTGTGATCAATTGAATCCCTTCTATTACACTGATAGAATTAAACAGATATAAAAATAAAAATGTTATTTAAATGTTTTTAAAAAGATACATAATCACGTAAGCAAGAGTGTTTCCTTCTTTTAACACGATAACAAGTAACGTTCTTATTTTTTATCATTTATCTATTTATCTATTTTCGAAAGAGTTGCATGTGCAAGTGGAGAAGGAAAAAAACAGATATATGCAAAAAAAATTTCGAGAATTGTCTGAACTTCCGACTATTTTGGGGGGGATTTCACTTTAATAAGAACGTTAATTAATGAGGTGAATTTATTCGACATAATATGATTCAACTCAAAATATAAATAAAAACTAACGTGAATTAATATTAAAGTTAAAGCGTTATTGTGGACCCTCACCCCATTTAAAACCTTGTTAATCTTTGTGACATATTTACATTATATGGAGGTCAGGCGTGAAGGAACACACAATATTATACCATATTTCTAGAAACTGAAACATAGTTATCGAAGTATACTTACGCAAATAGATATAGCAGTCTTTGTGTCATATTTCAATGGAGTACAGGCGCGAACGCAGACCCCACAATTTTATTATACCATCCGTATTTAAGTTAAAACATACTTATCAAAGTACTCTTATGTACATCTATATCAAAAACACTTGTAAACGTTTTTTTTTTCATTTATAATATGTCACAAAGTTTAACAATGTTTTTAATAGAGATCCACAGAATATTGTGATAAATCAGTGTGAACAGGTATGGTATAATAAATTATGGGGTTCATCTATTCTAGTTTTACTTTAATCGTATTTTGTTTTGGTTTTGATACCCCCGAATTCGAAGCTATCTCTTTACAACCCTTCCTTTTCATAACCTATCATACTTTAATAAATCAGAATCCATTTTCTCTAGGCTGTTTTTGAACCCAGTCAACGACGGGTACTTTGGCTAGTATATAATTATATATATATATATATATATATATATATATATATATATATATATATATATATATATATATATATATATTGTGTGTGTACATGTGTATAAAACAGTCGGACTAATGCCGATGTAACCTACATCTAAAATTTCAAATGTTTTAATTCAGGTATTGGATAGTCTACAAAGGTCAACTCTTTCCACTTTGACCTCTTGACAGCCAAAATTCTGTTTAAAAAAATAGATAAAAAACGCTTGCTGAATATCCTTCCTGAAAAATTCAAAATTTTAAGACCAAATTTGGCTGATTAGCTTTCTAGAGACCACAAAGATAAAATAATTTGAACGTTGACCCCTTGGGAGCATACATCCCCGACCAAACACCGATTTATAAGCTTCCCCTATGTTTTAATATAGGTATGTAAAAAAAAAAAATTATGTTTCGATCAAAACTCTTCTGAGAGGTTAAACTTTTAAAAATTTTGACCCAAATTTTGACCACTTAAAATTGATAGTTTTAGGGTCAAATCTACTTTAATGGTGGATCCATTATATATATTATTCATATATATGATATATTATATAAATATATATAGTATATATTATATACATACATATTATATACATATATATTATATATAGTATATATATTATAAATATGTTATATATTACATTTATATTATATATATATTATACATAATTATATATTATATGTATATTATATATGTATATATTATATATATATATATATATGTTTTTTACACAGTGATCACCACTTATCAGGGCCCGGAAGCCACTCAGGGATAAGGGTTATTGCAAGTACATTAATTTAGTGAGGAGATTTGCGTAAGTGCTTACTTATGGGGGCGGTTCATTAGGAATTTGTTAACATTGGACTTGAAGACATCCAAGTTGTAGTCTGAAGGGAAGCAAGCAGACGGAACAGAGTTCCACAGACGTGCAGTTCTAGGAAAGAAGCTTTGTTCATGGAATCCGCGTTTTGATTTAGGCACAGATAAAGAGTGGGGGAAATTTTTCACAGTGGATTCAGCTAGACGGGTGTTTTTCGTGAAAGATTGGCGATAGGGGGACCAGAGATTGGAGTTCAGACGAGCATCTGCAATGGAAATAACGATAAAACAAGGAAAGGCTCGCAACGTCTCTTCTGTGGGAGAGAGGTTGCAGGGTAGAGAAAAGGGCATCTCACACTAAGCAAAAAAGTCTATTTTGTACTCTGTCAAGGCAGGATAGGCTGTTTTTATCAGCTCCTGCCCAGATATGGCAACAGTATTCCATCCTTGGACGTACTTGGCTTTTATATAGATAGAGAATTGCATCAGTAGTGAGATATCTTCTGGAGCGGTAGAAGGATCCCACCATCTTTCCAGCGACCTTGGCAACAGACTTGATGTACCTGTTCCATTTCAGATCAGGAGTAAATGTCAAACCCAGAAACTTGTCAAAACATGGAGCCTCACCCAGACGAGAGCCATCCATCACAATTGATGCCAGATGGGGATCAGAGCGTTGATGATGTAAGGATAGGCGTTTGGTTTTGGATGCATTAAAGGTAACCAGCAACATCTTCCCCCACTGAACCACGCGCTTGAGATCAGAGGATAGAGAATCAGAGAGAACTTTGTCATTTACAGCCTTTGATGTGTTGCCGTAGATGGTTGTGTCATCAGCATAGATGTCAACGAATGATTTAAGTATGTGTTTAGGGAGGTCATTGATGTAGATCAGGAAGAGAGTTGGGCCCAGGATTGACCCCTGAGGGACTCCAGCATTTATATTGCAGGCCTCCGATTTTTGTCCATCGACCACTACTCTTATGAGCCTATCGGAGAGAAATGATTTAATGATTGAGAAAACATTTCCTGTTATACCGTAGTTGGAAATCTTGTGAAGTAGACCCTTATGCAATACCTTGTCAAAGGCCTTTGATATGTCAAGAGCAATTGCCCTAGAAAGGAAGCCTTTGTCAAGAGATTCACTTATCCTGTGGGATATAACCGTCAGGACATCTGCGGTAGATCTTGCAGAGCGGAAACCATATTGAGTGTCACTAAGAAGGTTATTCCTGCTGAGGTGGTTGAATTCCAGCAACTTACTCATAACACAGAGGAGACTTATACGTCTTTATTGAGAGGGAGATGACTTACCACCTGAATTCTTAAATATAGGACAAACTGAAGAGGTCTTCCAGGGAGTCGGAAAGCACCTCTCCTTAAGGCAGCGCTTAAATAGTTTCGTAAGTATGGGAGCAAGTTCTGGTTGAAGCTTTTTTAACACTATAATTGGGATGCCATCAGGGCCAGTTGCTTTACTGGAATCTAGCTTCTTTATTAGTTTGGCGACCTCCTGCACGGATATTTGTATGTTACCTAGCTTGTTCTGTGTTATATAAGGAAATATGGGGAGTTGATGGCCTTCGTCGACTAGGGTAGAATTAGCTGCAAAGTTCTTTGCAAATAGTTTGGCCTTGTCTGACGCTGACGAGATGACCTCTGGTCCATTGATAATGGTTGGTATAGAACGCACACTTCTGTTCAGGATTTTATTTGTTATTTGCCAAAACTGGTGGGATCCAAGTCGCTGATCAGCTACCTTGGATTTAACAGACAGGGCATATTGCTCTCTTGCATTTTTGATTACGCTTTTACGGTGGTTGCTGGCAGACCTGAAAGCAGCTTTAGTTTCAGTGCATCTATTACGTTGGTAGCTATGGAAAAAGTTATTTCTGTGCGCGATAGCAGCAGCACATTCTGGGGAGAACCATGGCTGGCTGTTAGGTTTTTGTTGAAATTTTTTAGATGGTATGAATTGGTCTATGCCTACAATTAACCATTCGGTCAGTTCTGATACTATAGAGGACACATCCTTTTTAAACATGGAGTGCAGAGGTAAATCAGATATGAATGTACGGAAGCTATCCCAGTCAGCCACAGAGTATCGGTATACAGTACGGTGGAGGGGTACGTCTGGGGGCTTCTTACATTTCGTTTTTATCTTAACTGATACGACGGAGTGGTCGGAGGATCCTAGAGGAGAATGAAAAGAACATGAACATAGCTCAGGGGAAGTTGAGAGAAAAGGTTCTAAGAGGCTTGCATATTGACCGGGTGTATCGGGCACACGGGTGGGTTCGCGAACAATCTTAGTGAGGTCATAAGCAATGGCAAAATCATGACAAAACCTTTCCTCGTCATCTATCTTATGTGAATGGGTCAGCCATTCCACGGTATTGACGTTGAAATCACTACATATGTGGATGTTAGCCGAGGGATTTGAAGACAGTATGTGGTCAATTTTCTCAGATATGCTCTTAAAGATAGTAACTCCGCTGTTGTGGGGCCTATAGAGGGCAAATATACATGCAGTAGTGTTAGCAAGTGCAACCCTGAAGCACATATAGGGTAAATTAGGATCTTCTCTAGAAATATCCCTGCCACACGGGAAGCCATCCCTCATGTAGGCACATATTCCATGCCCATGGCGATCTTGCGGGTCAGATTTTGCTGTTAAATATATACATATAATATATATATACATATAATATATATATATAATATATATAGAAATATAATATATATATATATATATTAAATATGTATATATTATATATAATATATATACATGTATATATATTATATATGTATATACTATATATGTGTATATATATTATATTTAGATATATATTATATATGTATATATTATATATGTGTATTTATATTATATTTAGATATATATTATATATATTATATGTATATATATATATTATATGTATATATATTATATGTATATATATATTATATATGTATATATTATATATGTATATATATTATATATAATATATACATATATAATATATATATATATATTATATTTCTATATATATTATATATATTATATGTATATATATTATATGTATATATTATGTGTATATATATTATGTGTACATATATTATATGTATCTATATTATATGTATATATATTATATGTATGTATATATATATATTATATGTGTATATATATTATATGTATACAAATATATATTATATGTGTATATATATTATATGTATACATATATATATTATATGTATATGTATATTATATGTATATGCATATTATATGTATATATATTATATGTATATATATATTATATGTATATATATCATATATATATATTATATGTATATATATATTATATGTATATATATATTATATGTATATATATCATATGTATAGATATTATATGTATATATATCATATGTATATGTATTATATGTATATATATTATATGTGTATATATATTGTATATATATATTGTATGTATATATATTATATGCATATATATATTATATGTATATATATTATATGTATATATATTATATGTATATATATTATATGTATAAATATTATATCTATATATATATTATATGTATAAATATTATATGTATATATATTATATGTATATATATATTATATGTATATAGATCATATGTATATATATTATATGTATAGATATTATATGTATATATATTATATGTATAGATATTATATGTATAGATATTATATGTATATATATTATATGTATATATATTATATATGTATATATTATATGTATATATTATATGTATACATAGTATATATGTATATATTATATATGTATATATTATATATGTATATATTATATATGTATATATATATTATATATGTATATATATATTATATATGTATATATATATATATATTATATATGTATATATATATTATATATGTATATATATTATATATGTATATATATATTATATATGTATATATATATATATATTATATATGTATATATATATATTATATATGTATATATTATATATGTATATATATTATATATGTATATATTATATATGTATATATATTATATATGTTTATATATGATGTATGTATATATTATATATGTATGTATATATTATATATGTATGTATATATTATATATGTATATGTATATATTATATATGTATATGTATATATTTTATATGTATGTATATATGTATATATGTTATATAATATTTATACTTATAATATATAAATATATACAATATATATTATATATAATATATATAATATATATATGATATATATATGATATATAATATATATATGATATATAATATATAGTTATATCATATATATATATATATACATATATGTATATATATATATATATAGAGAGAGAGAGAGTCATCAACATACAGTACGGTTTTCTCTATCACAACTAATCAGTGCGGCTAGACAGGCAACTACCTCAAACCAGGATCGAAACTCGACCGCCCAAACGACAGTCGAGACTCCTCATCATTACACTATACTGCTGCATCTGTGCGGGTAGTGAATTGACGATGGTTTGACATCGTCCAAATTGCGAAGATGTCTTTGTTTATATAAAGAGCATTGCTTAATACGGTAATGGCAGTTTGTTTATCATTTCATAATATGATCAACCCACGATAGGGAGCATTATAGGGATATACAGTGCAGTACTGTTTCGCTTTATCACAGCTCATCAGTGCGGGTAGACAGGCGAGTACATCAAACCAGGATCCAAAACCGACTGCACATATAAGATAAAGAATATATGCAATAGTTAATATATCGCGTTATTTGATTAAAAAATATTACATTGAGAATACTAAATATGCATATATTTTAAGGTGAATTCGTGTAGAATACTGAAATTCATGAATTTTAACTTTAATTTCAGTTTAATTTAATTATTAAAGTGTGATTAACAAATTAAATATTTTTCAGTCGATAAGTGTGTGTGTGTTTTTATTCTAAGTAATTGTTCTCCTGATCCTTATCTAATTCAATGCATTAATAATTTAATTTCATCTCAAGTTCTTTTTTTGTATTTTAAACCTACTGCATATATTATTTTAAACATGTCACATAAAATAACGTGCATAAATTCAAGTCAATGTGTTAAATCTGTGATTTAAATGTTTTTATTATACTTGTGAAACCTACGCAAAAATATTTGTATATCTGACACTAAACGAAGTGTATCGTGCACTCTATGTAGTGTATTATTCAAAATACTGTAGTGTTTGAATATATGGTAATATGTTAGTTTAACTCATTTATAACTGTTTAAAGCTTCACCGCTCATTTATTTTGCGACCAAAACGTGAAAGACATTTTCTCATAATTGGCTGTTAGATACCATAGTGACTTTTTTTACCATTGACGTTTTTTAAATAAGATTTCTTCTGATGAACGCTTGGTAACTATACCAACGTTTAATACATATATATATATATATATATATATATATATATATATATATATATATATATATATATATAATATAAATGTATATATATATAGTATATATGTATATAGTATATATGTATATAATATATATGTATAATATATGTGTAATATATAAGTATAATATATTTGTATGATATATATATAATATATATATATAATATATATATAATATATATAATATATATATAATATATATAATATATATATAATATATATAAAATATATATAATGTATATATAATATATATAATATATATATAATATATATATAATATACATATAATATATATAATATATATATATATAATATAATATATCTATAATATATACTATATATATAATATATATATAATAT
>NC_136484.1:175824209-175839209 GCF_053919585.1 Euprymna scolopes | reverse complement strand
CTTGCAGAAGCTGGAAGTGAAATCGGCCTGTGTGTGTTCTTCTTCTACACACGTCAGCGTTCGCCCCCAGTGAAGAGGAGGAGACAACGGGAAGCCGTTCGTTGTCTTCTGAGTCCAAATCCAATCTCAACGATTCAGCTAACCTGATCACATGACTCACACGCAATCAAATCAGCTGATCTTTTACTTCCAGCCAACGTGTCTACACTATAACTCACCTCATCCTCTCTCTCTCTCTCTCTCTCTCTCTCTTTATCCATTCTCTAACATTCCTTTCACCCTTATTTATAAAAATGTATGACGAAGACATACATTTTTTACTACCCACTTTTAATTAGGGAATCCTAAGCTCACCCCACTGGCAAAGGAACTGTCATACCATCATTCAATAAATCATAAATAAAATAAATAAAATTAAATCTACAAATAATACCATGTGGCGCGAATCCTTGCACCCTCGAAGGTTAACAACTCTCTGTGACCCCATGGCCTCCATCTTGCATCTTAGAATCATGCAGAGATCACGATATCTCTCGTCACCCGATAACGCGTTTCCACAAGCACATGATTCATACGAGATAAAAGATTTTTCTTATAATATTACGAGAGCATTTTCCTATGTCTCCCGCCGAATTACGCATCCGGAGAATAATCCCACGAAAAAACGACAAAAAAAAAATTCTACAACCATTTCGAAAATTAGAATAGATATCGACTGAACCTTTGACTCTTCCAAACTTAATAACTAGTTGACCCCTTATTCAACCCAGTAGTGTATCTTTTTTCTCCTACACTGTTTAAATCTTATTTTTTCTTTTTTTAACATCTGATCATTATTATTACTATAATTATTAATTAACATGTTCTTACTTATAAATTAATCATTAGCTGAATAAATCCCACAAGGCAAAATTCACTCCTCCTCCTTCTGCGAAAAAAATACATGTCCAAGAACAAGAAAAACCTGCACAATTCTGCTGTGAGAAAACATCAATCGCATGAAAATATAAATTAAAAAAAAATTCTTACAATCATTCACAAAGTCTCATCTCACCAATAAAAATTACAAATAACAAAAACATAGATTCGTGGAAACCTAAAATTGTCCACGTCAGCACATTTTAAGGTCAGGTTACATAACATTTGACCCTCTCACAGAATCTCCAAAATAAAAATAAAAATTTTAAAAAAATCACAGTCGTTTACAAAAATACGTAGACATTTACAATTAAAATACATAATCGTTTCAAAAAAAAAAAAAAAACGACTCACTTAAAATGTTCAGACAATCTTTCAAAAACAAAAATTCAACACAAAATAACAATTGATGGAAACTAAATTTGTCCACGTCACCCAACACTTAAGTTTTCTGAAAAAAGAATGTCACCTTTTACTTATCCGAGTGATTTTTATTATGGCCTTTTCTGCCATTTTCTCTACTGCCACTTACGCCACGTCAGGGGAACTCCAATTGACAGAAACACATTTCGCTTTGCTATATTGGAAAAAAAAGATTTCCTAGGTCGGTAACCGCGACTGCCTTTCAAGGCATATAGCTCATGGAAATATATCGGGATTCCATCCATGGATTTTTCCATGTTGATCTTACTCGAAATCACAGAATCCCATCACCCTAAGATAACACTTGTGTTTTTTTTTCTTTTTTTTCATCTAAAGAGACATACATTTTAACATTTCATAAAACAGTTTACAGACAATAATATTTTTCCACACCAGGAAAAAAAATTATTACGAAAAAAACCCGTACAATTAGTGAAAAAAAAACAATTCCACATTAGCAGAAGTATCCATTGTTTCTTAACAAACAAACAAAAACAATACACATTGTCCTTTCCCTAAAAGTACGCAAAGCTTTTACAATTTTGCAACATTCTAACTTCATAATTGTTTAACCTATAAATTCATAACAAATATTTAATTGATGTGTTTCTCGCAACGGTGACAGTCATCTCATTCACCTGTGTAACTAAAGTTTATGTGTTCTATTTCTTCTTTTCTTCTTCTTCTGTTTTTATCAGTATGTCGATTTAGCTATCTGGGTTTTATTTTCTTATTTCTCTTAATATATCAAATAATATAACTATACATAATTTTAATGTGTCTTTTTTTCCGTTGTGTCTATATTTGTTTCACCGCTGTTCAATAAAAGGACCCTACGTTGTTGTTGTTTTTTTTAACTGACCGTATATCTTTTATCATTCATTACGGCATATCTGCCTTTGTTTAATATTTTCTTGTAAACTTTAGTTTTCTGTGTGCGTGTGTGTTCAAATTTTTTTCTTCTTTTTTGTTCGCATTTCTCTGATCGTGTAATGTTTTTTTTTCGTGGTATTATATATTTATTTTATTTATCTTGGACCCTTTTAAAACGTAGTGTTTTTTTTTTTAATTTTTCCGTGGTAACCGAAGTTCTTTTTTTTTTAAACCCACCCTTGCTGGTTGGTCTGGTCGCTTACGTCTCCAAATTGAGTGTGTTACGTTGTTGTTCTATAATAAAGGGTTGAGTGTTTGTTGCGTCATCTCTAATAATGGATTAGAAGAGATAGCGTGTTATATTATATATTTGTGTTGTATCATAAAGGGAATCGTGTGTGAGTGACATGTATTTTCTGAACCTATCTCTGCTTCTTTGATGTTGGATCATCTGGAATTTCTCGTCCTGGAGGGAGACTTGATACGTATTTTTGGATGAAGATTCAATCACTCCAAGACAAGGAATTAGTTCTATAGTTTATTTCACTTTTCCCAGGTATCCTGCAGAAGTTGGAAAGTGAAATCGGCCTGTGTAGGTTCTTCTTCTACACACGTCAGCCTTCGTCCCCACCCAGTGAAGAGGAAGAGACAACGGGAAGCCGTTCGTTGTCTTCTGAGTCCAAATCAAATCTCAACGATTCAGCTAACCTGGTCACATGACTCACACGCAATCAAATCAGCTGATCTTTTACTTCCGGCCAACGTGTTTACACTATAACTGACCTCATCCTCTCTCTCTCTCTCTCTCTCTCTCTCTCTCTCTCTCTCTCTCTCTTTATTCATTCTCTAACATTACCATTTGGATTGTTGTTATTGTTTTATAATGAAAAACAAGAGCAAGCACCGCATGAGTTCGTTGATAAGTCTTACTCTCCTCGCAAGCTAACGACGTATAATACTGTGAGTTGTAACCTTGGATCCGATTTGTAACAGTAAAATAGCAATGCTTAAGCAGGGATATTTTAAGTTTAATCAATGTTGTCAAGATTTTAAATAGAGAATTTTAGCTGATAGTATTTTTCAGTTAGGTTCCCCCCTCACAAGTTATATCACCATTTGGACATAAGGAGCAACTATTTGGGATATGCATAGGAAAGATAAACACTATGTTATTTTACGTAACATTTAAACCTGCATATCATGATAGCAGAATAGGAATTCCAAACTCTAGCTTTCCGAGGGAAGAATTTATTAGAGTAGAATTTCTTCTGGCATTTAGAGGCCTCAACAGTGAAAGCGCATGGCATTGTTGCTAAGCTAGTTTTATCATAGATATATACGTCGACGGGGCACAAGTGCAACGAGTTTCTCAGAGTGTGTTCAGTTAAAATACTTCTAAATCAAGCATAGAGATGCAACACTGCGGCGATACTAAAGAGGTTGGTGCTTTATTAACAAGGTGAGAGCTATTAAATTAAGGTTTCTTTTTTGGACCCTTTCCTACAGGCAGAGACTAGCGGTAGATGCATCATTCCAGATGTGTTAGTAATACTCCATGCCGAGGCTAATGGTGGCCTTGTAGAGATTGGGGAACCATCTTCTTTGCAGCAGACTTTGTAATGTACTCAATGTATTTAAGTTTATATTGCCAGTGAATGTAAGGCCGAAGAGTTTGAATGGATATCGATGATAGAAGAGGCGTCTTGTAATTGTAAAAGGAAAGCATCTGAAACCGAACTATGTAAACTGTGGTGACACTTTAAGTACGCAGGAGAAAAGTTCACTGACCGCATATTCCTCTGGAGTTTTTCTGTTCTAAAATGCGCTGATCACGTATTGTAGATCACATTGATCCACCCATGTGTGTAGAAAATGTACGTGTATGTAAAAAATATGTATTACGGTCGCGCATGTATAACATTATACACGTGTGCTTTTTTTTCAGCCGTGACCAACGCTTACCTAATGTCGTGTTGCTAAATCTTTCTCGTAGGTTTTATTTTAAGAAAACAAAGCGATATTTAAAAGATAGGCCGGTCATTTAGTTACCTGTATCCTATTCTCAAAAATGCCTCACCTTTACTAGGGTCGGTTATCCGTACCAGATACATAACCACTATCCTAAATGTAAGTTACTTGATTCCCGACTTTTGTTTTATAGCTCCCTCTGACCCCATTCTGTTTTAAACCATTTTTGGCAACGCATGTATCGAAAATCAACGTATGCGACAGACCACTTTTCCCTATTTCAATGCTTTCTTTGTGATACGAATACTTTTTTTTATTTTTATACTCTTTCGTTGTATGAGACGCGGTCCAAATGTGTTGGCTCCTGTTGTTTTCCGCCCAAATTGATATGGGTTTGAAAATTGAAATGTTATAGTGACTATCTTAGGCATTCATGTCCTGAAACTTTCATCTTCTGTTTAAGATATTAACGGTGTTAAATTCTAGGTAAGTGACTCATCCAAATGTAAATCGTTTAAAATCGAAAAGCATGGATACAAAAAAAGGACAGAATATTTACATTTCTGAATTCGACACACTAACTGCAGATATTCCATTTGGTATGAATTTATGGTTGATTTATTTTTATGGAAATCCCTACATACTAAGCAGGAAGACACTCTATGTAAGAAAACCACAAATGTATATATGTCAAGACCAGAAAATATTAGTATTACGCAAATAGATCAGATCCACAAGCCACTAATTCTTCCTAAGTTATACAAAAAGCATGTGAAGATTAAGGACAAAAATAAAGGAAGCAAAAAATTACAGGAATCCCATAAACAAGCCAAGTATAGACTTCTACTCTTGTGTAGGCATGTATATATATATATATATATATATATATATATATATATATATATATATATATATATATATATGCGTGTGTGTATGTAGAGAGAGAGAATAAAAATATTCATATTTAAAATGTATTCAAAATTTCAAAAAACTTTATAAATCTATAAGGAAGGTATACAAATGGTTTAGTATTCAACAAGGAGTACCAATAAAACAACGAAAAAACTTATTCCGTGAAGTTTCAAGGAGTGCAATTCATCTCATCAGAGAGAAGTTTGGGAAATATTTTTAAAAAATGCATGTTAAAACATCACAGGAAATAAACAATATAGAATTCATATTTGCATTAAAAAAATCATTTACCAGATTTTATACAGTTTATAGTGATTCGAAGAATAAGGGAAAGCTAAAAACGGGAGTAAGGGATAAAAACGATATGATAAAGATACAATGGAAAAGACGGTAAATTCAAGCACAGGAATAATGCGTGAAGGGTATGTTGAAAATCCAATGGTAAGCAGTAAGTAAACCGAAATATAGATATAAATATCCAGGGTAAAATGGAGCTTCCAGAAAAAAGTATCAGGTTCTGCAACGTTGTTTGAAAAAAAAAAAAAAACGGAGAAAGGAAATTTAGGGGTTAAAGATGGGGATTTTAAATGAGATTAAGAAATGGGGGTGTAAGAGAAAAACGAAAAAAGAGAGGTAAGGATAAGAGAGGAAGACAAAATAATTAAACATTTGAAAGGAGAAGGGAGATAGAGAGATAGGCATAGTCGATGCCGGGGAAGCAATAAAGTAAGGAAGAAAAGGGCAGGTAGAGTCATTATTCATAATCTATAATTAGAACACATAAATATAAGTCAGTAAGGGTCAATTTGATCTATACATAAATATAATTCAGGTTGAGTAATTTTAAATTTATTTTATTTTATTTGTTTTTTAATTACATTTTCACCCCAAACAAGGCAAATTGCCACTTTGGTGTAGGGGCTACTATCAGGGGAAACATCTACTGGGGTACTATGTAGGGATTTGGGCAGCGAGATGTTGGTTCACGTTGCACTTGAACTTATGAATCTCAGTACAGTTGGGGAAGCAGTGACCTGGAATGGAATGCCAAAGTCTAGCAGTTCTGGGGAAGAATTTGGAAAGAGTTAAATAGGGGGATGGGAATACATTACTGTAATAAGTTAATGCAGAAACTATAATTATACGCATACACATATATAAATGTGTGACTGCATATACAGACACACTCACATATATAACTGCATTTATATTCTATTCATAAATTTGCAAATTAATAAAAACATATGTTCCTGTTATTCAGTGTTTCCTAGTATATTCCAAAATTCATAATTATCCTTTCCTAAGTTTAAAAAATAACCTCGATATAAAAATATGTAGTTATTAATGATAATAATATACGATTTTATTTAAATTTTAAAAATACTACATTTAATATATGAAAATATTTTGAACATGTACATCTGTCCTATTGCTGTTTCGCCAAAATTTTGTCAGCTAATGTCGGTCAATCATGGTCCAAGTTAAAACCTTTGTATTCAAATAAACTCGAGAAAATATAAACTATTATCTATTTATATTTTAAATTGCGTATTAAGCCTTGGTGAATTAAAAATTGTTGGTGTTGCTGGCACGCACTGGCAATGTTGTTGGCATGCTAAACAAACGATGAGCGCATCTAACTGTGGTAACAGGTGTATAGTTCCCTCTAAATATGATTAAAACATGATGGGTTCCCATTAATATTGTATATGTATATGAAACGTCTTCACTAATAAAAATGCATATTAACTAGTTCCGAAAGAAAAGTAGAACGTAATCATGGAAATACGAGTTCTTTCCAAATCCTTTCCGGTCGGCGGAGATTCCATGATTTTTATATTTTATAAGGTTTGCACAACTTATCAAGGCCCGGAAGCCACTCGGGGATGACGGTTATTGCGTGTACAGTACGTTAGTATTGGAGATTTGATAAAGTGTGTCATTATAGGGGCGGTTCATCAGGAATTTGTTTATGTTGGACTTGAAGACATCCAGGTTGTAGTCACGTGGGAAACAGGCAACCGGAACAGTTCCACAGGCGTGCACTTATAAGAAAGAAGCTTTGTTCATGGAATCTACGTTTTGGTTTTGGCACAATTAAAGAGTGGGGAAAATTTTTGGCAGTGGTTTAAGCTAGATGGGTGTTTCTCCTGAGAGATTGTCGAGGGGGGCAGGGATTGGAGCTCAGACGAGCACTTGCCAGGGAAGTTAAAATAAAACAAAGACAGACTCGCAACGTTTCTCTTGTGGGAGAGAGATGGAAGGGATGAGAAAAGGGTATCCCCCACTATGCCACGAAGCCTATTTTGTACTCTGTCAAGGCAGGATAGGCTGTTTTTAGCAGCTCCTGCCCAGATGTGGCAACAGCACTCCATCCTCGAACGTACTTGGCTTTTATATAGATAGAGAATTGCATCAAAAGTGAGATATCTTCTGGAGCGGTAGAAGGATCCTACCATTTTTCCAGCGATCTTGGGAACTGACTTGATGTACGTGTTCCATTTCAGGTCAGGAGTAAAGACCAAGCCCAGAAGCTTATCAAAACATGGAGCTTCCCCTAGACGAGAGCCATCCATTTAAATTTATGTCAGATGGGGATCAGAACGTTGATGATGTAAAGATAGGAGGTTGGTTTTAGATGCATTAAAAGTAGTCAGCAACCTCTTCCCCCTCTGTACACCGCGCTCGAAATCAGAGGAGAGAGAATCAGAGAGAACTTTGTCATTTTTTTTTCATTATTTGCTTACATCTCTCTTTTAAATGTTGCACATGTCTTGATGTAACACAATATTCACTTGCAAAGCGGAATAAAAGTCCATATTTCTCAATAATTGTTCGATGAGTTGAATCCTCTGAGAGAAATTAAATTAATAATTAAAGATTGACCAAGCTGTGAGATTTTTTTCGTCTAGGAAATCGGAATATTGTTAGAATCTCACTGTTCGTGCTTATATTTAAAATACAAGCTATATTAACGTATTATTTCAAAGCATGGTCTACAAAACAATCTGATGGTAAAAAAACTGGAGCTCTCATTACTTTGAAAGGTTAAATAATTCAATACTGACCCGTGTAAGATTACAAAAGATATGATTATAAATACTAATATATATATATATATATATATATATATATATATATATATATTAAAGTTTTACACGAAAAAACAGCTTGAGGAGTCGTGTAACGGCCAAACACACATGCCTTGATAATTCTATTTAAAAATATATGTAACTGCGTATCTGATGTCCCCGCATTAGTAAAAGAAACCTATTCTAATGATTATATTTAAATAGTGTTATTTTCTGAACTGTATCCTAAGTATACGAAACAGAAAAATGACATCAACACAGTCGATAAACGAATTATTAGCGTACATTGATCTTGCAGTGATTTCTAACCATCTTAGGTTCAACCAGGATGATGAATTGTATGACAACGAAGCACGTGGGCACGGATAATATATATATATTGGTATTTATTATAATGAGAGAGCTGTTTTCATCAACATCTACGTCTATTTATTCGACTGCTATAATGATATACATATATTCTCAGCGTATTCCTTTTGGTAATGTTTCTCTTATATATTCGATAACTTTTTTCTTTTCAATTTCATAAAAATTCTAATGCTTTTTCTTTTTTATTTTTCAGCAGTATCAATTGCTAATTTGCCGTTAATTGCTTTAGCCTCCGGTATATTTTCCAAACTGCGTTTATAATTTCTCCAGAATAAGAGGTACGTGCATATTCTCACTTCTGTTGCAACGCTCGTTTTGTCGCTGTTGATATTTCTCACACACTGTCGCTTAGAATCCATTCCCTTCTCCATCAATATCTGCACAGCGAATTAAATATTCACCATCTCGTAACACTTCTCTTTTCAATTGACAAGAGGAAAGTCTTATAAAATATGGTGACGTGTCTTTCGTCTTGTTACTTCTTTTTCTCTTACACACTTGTCTTATCATATCTCCATATCTCTATTATTAGGTTATATGCATTTCTATTTATAATAATACTTAAAGATTATTCATTTAGCGGACTATAAACAGTTGCGTTTTGCATTGTAAAGATTCGAACTCAAAATCCTGCGATTAGTAATTCAGCGTCACTCTCACTAGAGTCTCCCTATCTTTCTCCTTCTCTCTCCCTCTCATCTATCTATCTGCCTGCCTGTCTGTCTCTCTCTCTTTCTAATATATATATATATATATATATATATATATATATATATATATATATATATATATATATATATATATAATTAGGATGTATAAGAAGGGTCTAGCAATGTAAGGAACAGGCTACTGTCTTGCTGTGACTTATAGACAAACAAAAGGTCTTATTTATTTTGTTATTTTTTTAACTTCCTATATCCATTTATTTTTCATGATAATTACAATACAGATAATTAAATATTAACACTATGATATAACAGGCATGGTGGAGGTCTTAATATTTTAGAAAAAGGGGAAAAGGAATGTCCTTAATAAGAAAAAACACTGAAATATCGTAAGGCAGAAATGGATGGAGTAACGGTACAATTGGAAAGTGGAAAAACGTTTATGCAAAGGTTTCTTTATTTATGAATCTTCAATATTGCTATAGACATTTTCATTTTATTTATTCATCTATTTAACTTAATATTTTTTTCATATTAAAATGTTTTTTTACATGTTTTTGTTTTCTGTTATCTTAATTCTTGTTCATATAGTTTGCACATACCAAAAGAATAAACTCGGGAAAACCTGGCAGAATCAGCTGACAAATTAATTTCCTGAAAAGGTGTAAAAAAACAAAAACAATATCATTTCCAATACTAAAATGAACATTTACTTACTAACATGTTTCTATTTTAAGACGCTCAAAATAGTACAGATTTATACACACATTTTGTATCAAGATTACCCAGCACCTACAAAACAAACTACGCCAGAATATCAATTCTCACTGAAATACAATCCTTATTAACTACAGCCGATCCTTTTGAACAATTACTTAGTAACATCCACAGAGTCGTCGACCATGCCTACCACTACTGTTTCAACACAAACGAAAAACGAACTTAAACAAAATTTTAATTTATTACAACTGAAAACCTTTCAAGTACATGCAAATAATTTCGAAATTACCGACGTTCATAACTCCAGATACCTAACAAATAATCAGTCTCTCATCACCGACCTCATTGGTTCTCTATCCACGGCTGAGGCTGAACTTTTTTCCTCGACCCTAAATTTATCACCACAAAAAAAACCCTAAATGGCCGCCCTAAGGTTGACATAGGAACTCAATTTTGTAGAACAGCCGAGCATCTCAATGGCTTTCAGTTATCATTACACCGACTCAAAATGATCAAAATAACCACAGCTGTTCTACGTTCACCAACAACTCCTTTCCTGTTTAAGAGCCTGACAACCCTCTATATCCAACCCCTAGTAACGACTTTTACATGAAATTTTAACAATCCTTAATTATGAACAATTATACATCACAATCAATATCTCCGGATTCCAACGCTTAACTTAAAGAAACCTAAAATGTAAAGACCTTGTTTACTTGACCATTGACAAAACAAACAATTCGACATCATCTCCCAAGATCTATTCAACACACTCGCATTAAACCACTTTAAAAACACAACATAATGCAAACCAACGCACAGTATCTCGACTACATAATAATGCATGGTTCCAGAATTGTCAGAAATAGACTGAACCTGTCTGATAAATTTTCCCTACTTGTTGTCTCTCCTAGAAACGTTTTTTTAAGTATGGCGTGTACTCATTCACTACGTAAAGTTCATCAGCCTTTTTTATATTTAAAACCATACATTAATCGTGCAACTGGAAGCAATCAAATGCCAAAAGAGAAGTACGTAGATAACATGGACACTACTATATAATTAAATAATTCTGAAGAACATTGCTTCAATATATGTTCTCTTTCATATGAAAACCGCAGATGTTCTTTTTCTACGGAATAATCGGATGACATTCATTTCTGATTTTAGTTTTGACTACTGTGTCAATATTCAACATAACTACGCTGACTGCATCTTATGTGAATATAAAATTTTACTACCAATTCGCCATTTGGAACAATCTAAACACTGTATAGCATTTTATTTGTATTTTTCCATTGTCTATTTCTTTTCCCGGTTTCATGAACACTTTACTGTACTTAAAAGTAATAATATATGGAAATAGTGAGATGAACAAGAGAGAAAGAGAGAGAGATAGTGAGAGGAACAACAGAATTTTTTCTCCTCTCACTTTCCTTTATGTATTATTAATTTTCATATAATAGAATTTCAGTTCCTGCCAGTACCAGCAAATTCATTGACTCGCAATAATAATTATTGGCTAATATTATTCCTCTGCTGAAAAGAACGCATTTTTTAAAACTCAACGGATTAAAGCTAATATATTTCTTTTTTGAGTATCCTGTTGAACAATAATTTCTTATTGTTGTGGTGTTAGTAGTTGAATAAATGACAAAAAATACACAGTGCCAATTAAATAAATATGTATTTACAAAATACATAAACATGGGAATTGAACAATATCTTTGCTCATGACAGGACAAGTTATGAACGACCATCCGCTTCGCGTGTCTGTCACCGTCTCTTTCGTGAACTGTTTCTCGTTACCCGGAAGTGACGTCATGAACATGTTCATACATCTTGGTCATAGGGGTGCGTCCCCAATACTTATAAATTATAATTTGTAGTCTTTAATTGTGATCGTTTATATATCTTCTCGATTTACTCCTTGTTTTTCTGTCCTTAACAATTTTCCTCATTTTACCTCTCTTCCTCTTCCACATTTTGTTCTATTGTTATAGTGCCTCTACCAATGCTGCCACACACTATTTCAATCAATTTTACGCAGCATCAGAGTCGTTTTCATTAAAAAAATTCTATTGTTTTTATTCGATCTCACCTTTTTTTATTTGAAGCTTCCGAAGAAAAACGCTGATGTTAATATTTAAGAATTGCAGCTAATCGCATGGCACTGTTTTATTAGTTAATTATTTACATTTGATTGATTACAATGAGATTGAATGTGACCAGTGACATTACACGCAACTTGACCGAACAATAGGATTTGATGGCCTTGTTTCACCTTGATTCAGATTTTTACGTTGTATTCTTTTCTGGTGTTGCGCCATTTTAAACAACCATTTCCCAATATGGCTGACCTCCCCGTGTTTTAAATCTGGCACTTCAGCGCAAGTGTTTTGCTGAAGAAAGATTCATGTGTGATTATGTGATCTGTCATAATTAAAGCTGTTAATATCTCACTACTAATTTTATGATTCCTATACTGGGAATAATAAATAACCAGTCCCTCTCTCTCCCTCCCTCTGTGTGTGTGTCTCTCTCTCTGTCTCTCTCTTTCTCTCTCTCCCTCTCTCTCTCTCCCTCTCTCTCTCTCTCTATATATATATATATATGTATAAAGTGACCTTTTCTGTCTGTCTGCGTGGGGGATCTCTACCAAACTACTCCCTCAATATTTAATCTAAAAACTTGAAATTTCATATGTAGGTGGTTTGGACGCATGAAACAAATTTGAATTAGTCTTTGTCAGATAAAGTAGTAGTTGCAAATGGGTTAAAAAAAATTTAAAAAAGAAATGCACTAGGCAGGAAAAATTCGATTAAAGTGATCCTGCGTTTCTGAATTTTTTAGATGAGGATTGTTTTACGTATTATTAATCATCGGACTACGGTTCTCATCTTGAGTGTGATTTTCACAACGTTTCGATCGATATAACCTCCGACCTTCTTCAGGTGTATCTTGTTTCGATTTTCTTCCATTTTTATATTGTTTCGGGTCCGCAGCGATTGGATATTACTCTTCTGAATTTTTGAGATGAGGAAGCGATTTTCTAAGCATGCGAAAATATACATTAATAAATCCCATTATTTTTGCAGTTTTGTGTGATTATAATTTTAGGTTAGCAACTAACTTATAAGGACAGATAGTTATGTTTTGGTTTCTGTTTATTTTGGTTTCTGTTATAACAGATAGTTATGTTTTGGTTTCTGTTTCAGCTGATGGCACACAAGTCATAGTTTAACATTTGAAATCACTACTGTATGTTGGTGACAATATAACAATAGTATAAAATTGACATTTTCTGTATTCTATGTTCCAGGGAAAATAAGTCTTGAAAGACAAAGGGAGAAATACACAAAGAGAGAAAAATAGAAAGATATAAGAGAGAAATAGGTGTTTTTAACAGAAATATGCTAAATTTTCGCTTGATTTATTTATTATATACCCGGGTAATACAGAATAACCCTGCTAATCAAAAAATATATAATCATATATTAATAGTAATCTTTAAAAGATTGTTACTCACTTGTTTTCGTACTTCCAAATGCAGGATTATCTGCTGCAAGATAAGACACGAAGTAAGTGTAAAATCACGGATACAAGTAAGGAGTACTCTGAAACAGAAAAATAACAGCCAAGAATAGACATGTTGCAATTACCCGGTAGTGGCGCCTGACACACTCACACACATACACACGCACATATATACCACTATCAAGTCGCCCGGCGTTGTCCAGTCGTAAAATACGCATAAATATTACGTTTGAATCAATACAAAGATTGAGACATGTGCAGGCGGGTTGTTTCTAATCAGCTCACTTCTTGTAAGTAAAAAAAAAAAAATACTCGCGATGAACTCAAAACCAAAACATAAGTACAATGAATCAAGTACGGTAACCCTTAGACCTGCTTGTACAACCTTTACAAAATGTTTTCGAACCTACTTATTCTCAACATAAAAAAAAAACTGTCATATTTCACGGCCGAGCATGTCAGTTCACAGATAAAAATCCGATGACACTCAAATTGCATTTTTTTAATTTGTCCTCTTAGCAGCCATGTTGTCCTGATGAAAACCAATTAAAATGTTTTGCACGTGTTTTAGTACTTATATACGAAATTTTTAGTCTGTAGACAAAAAAAAATCGCATGAAAGTGTCTTGCAAAACACATTCTCACTTTTATCGATATATGGATAAATTACAGAATACCAATAAAAATTATGAAAATATAAATAAAAACACCATATGTGCTTTTTTTTACACAGTGATCACCACTTATCAAGGCCCGGAAGCAACTCAGGGATAGGCTATAATAAAGTCGACTGTTTTTCTCTCCCTCTCTCTATTTCCCCTTTTCTCTCTCTCTCTCTTTTGTCCTCCCTCTCTTTTTTGGTCCTTTTTCTCTCTTTTGTTCCTCTCTCCCTTTTGTCCGCCTTCTCTCTTTTATTCCTCTTTCACTCTGTCTTTTGTTCCTCTCGCTATATTGCAACATCTCTCTGTCTCTCTCGCTATTTTTCTCTGTTTTCACTCTTTATGCTTTCCACTTCGGCCCCATCAACTTCTCTCTATATATTTCTCTCTGCGGTGGCAGTTTAAAGTACTAATATTTGTTTGCTGTTTCTTTTCTGAATAAAAAGTGTAACAGAGTGGAAGAAAATCACGCAAAGAGATAAATTACTTTTGATTACCTTTTTTTTTCTTAAATAAGCGTCCGATGCATCCCAACATGACGCATCGTTGTCACCTCTAAAGTGCTTGTATTCAAAACCCTCTTTTTGCGATGGCAAAATATAAAACCGATTCTGCGATGGAAGGATGTTTGCTCTCATCTTCACATCCGTCTGCCATGTTACAAACAACTTCATATCTGTGGAACACAATACCATAAAGCTATCTACATCGAATTTAAAGGCAAGATGAAACAAATATTGTGTGCCAGTCATCCTGAATCTGATGCTCTCTTTTCGACTCGTTTATTTCAATTGTCTCATAATATAATCCATCAAACACCTATAGTATCATAAGTTAATAGCATTCAGACTTAGTATAAAAATA
>NC_136484.1:175804209-175819209 GCF_053919585.1 Euprymna scolopes | reverse complement strand
ATAACGTCTCCAATATAAACCAATATACAACAGTAGGGTTTGTTTCAGTTAAAATTTATAAGATAAATATACATAATCAGTAATGGATATATATAGAATCACATTCGTCGTATGCGCATATATTGGCAGTATATATAGTCTGACATGCACGGTGATTACATGTAAAGAAAACTAAAGGTATCAAACGTTCTACAAAAACATTCTGAACTGCAAAGAATAATTCAATTCTTTATATATTCTATATGTAATACTGACTTTGTCTGCCTGTCTGTATGGAAAACGACATATAACAAGCTCTTACGTCCGTTTTTTTATAGAGACTTAAAATTTATATATAAGTGATGTTAACATGTAAAACAAATTAAATTTATATTTTAGCCGGTAAAAATAGTTGCTAAACGTCTCTATGCATGCGCAAATATACATTTATATATTGGATAATTTTATTTTAAGGTTTATTATTTGTATGTATTTAAGTCAGACGGCAAGGAATAAAGCTGTATAGTTGTACTTTAATTTCTCTTTCACCTGTTTGTACTTAAATCATACTTTTTTAAAACACAACAATATAGTAATAAATGCAGCGCTGGTTTTATATTAACTAACAGGAAATTGGCAGTAATTAAAATATTATATTAAAGTGTATGTTACAACTTGGCAACGCCGAACAGTATTATATATTGGGTACAATATAATAATCAATTTAGGGTTTAAAGAGTGTTTAATTATTATAAGAACAGAAGTCTAGTAATCAAAATGATACACATCATAAATCCTTATCTAAAAAAAATTACCGACACATAAACTTAAAATAGTTGTGGGGGTTTTCCGACTAGAATACAATGAACAAGTACCTGGATGTACTAAGAACTTGAAAGACTTTAACTTAAATTGCTAAATTTCTAAAAGTAAGTAAATAGGTACATTTCTCATGTTTGCATGAGTAGGCATTGTTGGAGTTGCACTTATTGTCTTCCAATTATCCGTCTATTGTATTGTTACCTCGAAGCAGATACAACTTTGTATAAATTTGGTTAGTAGATGAAGTTATGTCTCGTTTGTGCAGGTCTAGATTAGCAAAGATATAGGAAAACGAGAGATCGTCACTTCGAAAATATCCAAAAATAAGTTCCGCGGCGGCATTTTTATAATAGCATGCGTTTCGTCCGGTTTGTTTTTAATTGGTCGATGTTAGTCAGAAGTATATTACGGAAGCGGCAACGTTCATTAAAAATTATAGCCGAATATCACCTTCATCTATGCTAGTTAGGTAGACATATTTGTGCGGGTTAAAATTTAATTTATTAAGACATCGTTATAATTTTAGAAACAAAGTAATTGTACGTGATGTCGCGACATACGTAAATATAATACATCTAAACCTATTCCTAGACAATGATGTCATGCTTAAGGTCATAGTAAACAAGATCTGTGAAACAGTAAAGCGGCCGATAGTAAATGAAAGCTTTTTACAAAAACATTTGAAACTTTTTTAATTCGCATTTAAAATTAAAAAAATAAAATGAAATTTATACTGAAAGGAAACTTTTCAGTATTGATAAAAACGAAAAGCGAAAAATGAAAATTAATTCGAGTGGAAAATCTTGTGTGTTTCCGTTTGTATTTAATGCATTTCTGTTGTTTCATGTTTTTAGTTACTAAAATTTGTGTATAATTTACTTGAAAAAATAGTGAATGGACACGATTCGATTTATATTAACACTGAACTTTATTCAATATGAATTAATAAGCAACAACAAGAATTATTAATAAAACAAATCCTGCTTGCTTTAACAAATATCAATTACATACAGGTTGGACCGATAAACTTGCTAACCTAACAGCTTTGTTTTAAAACTTATGCACCCTGTTTATGTACTAGAGCTGGCATCTATTTAATGTAGCTACCTTCAGCCTCAACAAGCGCCTCGATAGGGGTCCGGAACTGGAGGCATACCATTCCACAAGCGCCGGCGGGAGCTCAGCGAATAGTCGGGAGATGGCGACAATCAGGCTGGGTGTGCTGTTAAAAGAGGTCAGGTCAGGTGATTATGTTCTCGACGTATGGTCAAACAAAATAATCAGGTCAGGGGAGAAAGGAGGCCAGTGAGAGAAGATTACAAAGTCGTAGCAGTTTTTATGAAGTTTCTTTGAACTTGGGGGCCGGCACCGAGTCCTGCTACCATACCAGGGACAACCAGCGGTCACCTGATTGCACCAGCGGTCAGCATATTCTTCAGCACATTCAGGTATACTTTGAATTTGACTTTCAAGCCGACTTCGTAGTTGTGAGGTGGCATGATGTGGCCTTCACTTGAAACCAACCCAAATATCATAACTCTGGCCGGAAACTTCATTGAGCTGTGCCCTCAAGCGTTGAACTGTCCCAATTTGCATTTTGAAGATGCTGACAATGGTTCTGTTGTCATAATTATGATCGATAGAGACCACGAGTTTACAGTGGTGCTTCTCCGATCTCGCTCGATGAACATTGCGTCATTTTAAGACATGATAGAAGGACATTATCGCTCTTTAGATTTGCACACCACTGACCAACTAGTAGACGGACTGCAAAAAAATGTGGTGTTCATCAAGCAGAAATTGAATCATATAGTATTTTCTAGGGCGACAATGTTATCCTCCCAACCCGTACTGTAAAAACAGTTATGAATTTGGAAATAAACAAACCATAATTAAACAAACATATTAAAATACACCGATAATTATTTTTTTCAATGAAACGATTTAAATATAAAGTCACCGGTGCTGAAAGAATTCTTTTTAAATCAAACGTATAAAAAATATGTTGGATAAGTTAGGATAATTAATAGTTTGATAACACAATTGTTTAAGCACGGTTTGTATTCCGCATGAATAACAAAAAAAAAACTGATTAATTACTTTCGTGTTTATGAGAAAAATGCAGGCAAATCTTTCAAGAAACGAATGTATTATGTTTTCTTTTTTAAATTAAGAAAATCAAACTTGATGATGAGCGAGAGAAAACAGACACAAACCTCCTTTTTATGGAATATCAAAAGAGAATAGCCCTGGATTTGTTAAATATCACGATTTCGTAGGTCAAAGGTCAACACAATACATTTACAAATTTTAGTTTATATTGAAATAGTTAAAACTTTTTTCTCTAAACAAATGATTTTTTTTTACTTTAATAAAACTTTTCTTATGTTATTTTCATCAATGATTGTTGTTGCTTCACTGCGTTTTCTACAACTCATCCTCTTCTTTGAGTATAAACCACTATCAATGACAATGCTCACTTGTACCCAGAGCAGACCAGAGGATTATTTGGCCAAAACTTGGTAGGACAAGAACTATGGATGGCAGTCATTACTAGCATTCCTATCCCGTCGAGGTGAACCACCTGAAGAAGGCCAGAGAATAAGTTGGCAGAAACGTGGTGAAAAAAGAACTATGAAGAGGGGATAACAATCCGCAAAAAGATAAATACATACACAAATTATGAAAACTCATGTCTAAGGATTTAAGAAAATGATATATATATATATATATATATATATATATATATATATATAACAATATACGTTATTTTTGGAATATTTTAACAGGTACATACATCACAAAGATGTTTGTGCATTTTTTTTAATTAAGTCGAATTTTTAAGACGCACTGAATTTTGTAAGTGCTATAAATCTTGTAAATTCAAAACATTCAAAGTAATTTTGATGAATAAATGTGTGAAATTCTTAGATTACATCCTTCCCATTAGAATATATTTGAGTTATACTATTGCACAATGGCAAAAGTTAAAAAAAAAACAAGTATACAAAAATCTTTTCCAATATACATAATAAATACATTTTTCCAATATACATAATAAAAAGAATTGTACTTTCTTACAATTCGATATTGTGAATTACTATCCCTCCATATCTAAGGAACTATTCGAAGAGGTGATGGAGTTTGCTAAACTCCTGTCTGATATAAAAGACACTGAAATTGAGATTATACGGACATGTAGAAATACTACATTGATTAGTGGCAATGATCAGTGGTTGAAAAAAGATCAAAATGACCTGTTTGACATTTCCATGGGGTATTTGGATTCTGCTGAAATGACAGACAGTAGGTCTATTCATACTATACAACTTAACCAAAGACATCAATGTCATGGATATAGGCTTGTATCGTGATGATGGACTGATGATCATAAAGGAATCCAACGGCCCTAAATGTGAAAGAACCAAAAAGATTATCTTAAATGAATTCCGTAGAATTAAATTAAAAGTTGATATTGTATCAGATGTTAAAACTGTAAATTTTTTGGTTGTGAACTTTGATTTAAGGAAAGGCATCTACCAACCATATAGGAAGGAAAACTCAAACCCAATTTATGTACACCCCCTATCAAATCACCCAAAATCTATCATTAGGCATATCCCCAAATCCATTAGTAAAAGAATCAGTGACAATTCGTCCAATCTTGAAACATTTAATAAACATAAATATTTCTATAACAGGGCCCTTAAGGATAGTGGATACAAAAACACCCAAATTGAGTCCATATAACCAACACACCCAAACACAAATACAAATAGAAACCGTAAGAGAAAAATCCTGTGGTACAATCCCCCTTTTAATCTGAAACTTAAAACAAATCTAGGAATGAAATTCTAAAACTTAATTAAAAAGCACTTCCCTATGAATAACATACTACATAAAATTTTCAATAAAAATACAATAAAACATAGTTATAGCTGTAATGAAAACCTTGAAAAAATAATTAAAAAACATAATAACAAAATATTAAACAAAAATAGCACACCCATTGCTACCGAAAGTTGTAACTGTAGAATTAAATCAAAATGCCCTCTTAAAGGAAATTGTCAAATTACTTCTGTAGTGTACCAAGCAATAATTTCTACTAAGGAAAATCCGAATGAAAAAAAATATTACATAGAAATGACAAATAATGAGTACAAAAATAGAACTTCCTTGTCTAAATATTACAATGAACTAGTAGAGCAAGGTACTCCCCAATAGTAAATTGGAAAATTTTAAAGAAAGCTAAAACCTGTTCATCTTTAAACTCGCCTTGTTACCTATGTCTTTATGAGAAATTATTTATACTTACTTTTAGAGAAAGAGATAAATTATTAAATAAGAAGCACGAAAATTCAATTAATTGCAAACATTATAAAAACCATCTTTTAAGTAATTTAGTTTAGATATAAATTTAAATAAATTTAAAATTGTCACTGATTTCTATAATTTATTAAAATACTATTAATATACTTTCTCCTCGCCTGATTTCATTCTTTACTTCCCCTATCTTATATACCTGTGTGTCTATGTGTATATGTATGTGTCTATGTATTTACTTTATGACCGTGTGTACTTAGATTTATATATTTTTATATTATTTGGTATACCCTCCCATGTTTATTCATTCCATTTGTATGTTTCTATGTGTGTATGCATCTATCTGTACTCTTGCCAAATTATTTGTATTCTTATGTATTTCTATATATATATAGTTTATGTAAATTATACATATTTATGTGTGCGTATATATATGTGTGTGTGTGCGTTGTTGTATATTAGTATATGATTGTGTGCATATATTTGTGTATTTTTTGTATGTATGTGTATACATAAATATATATATATATATATGCTTTTTTGTATGTCTGTTCGTTCTCTGTGGGTATATACATATGTATTTTATTATTTTTAATTTGGGTACTATCTACCTGTGTGTCGCTACTTTGGAGTATTTCGTTGATTTAATTACTTCTTTTGCCTGAATATATTTATATATTTATAGGTAAGTGTACTTGTATATGTGTTATTAGTAATCATGTCTTGAATGTATTAATTTGTGATTTAATATGACTTTATATCTATACTTAAATAGCTTAAACTTTCAACTTAATAGTATAGTTACACCTTTACTTATGTGTATGTATGTATGTATATATATATGTGTGTATGTGTGTGTATATATGTGTGTGTATGTGTATATATACATATATGTATTGTATTCTTTTTATATACATAAATATTAGTAGATTTTTTTTTATAATTATTGGCCCAATTTAATTTATTTAATCCGCTCTTATGGCTAAATTTATTATATTAAAAAGATAATAAATATTAATTTTATTCTGTTTTTATTATTATTATTATTATTATTATTATTATTATTATTATGTTTATTATTACTATTATTATTATTATTAATAATAATATTAATTTTAATATTGTTTTATCATTATTTTTTTCTTCTTTTATTTATATATTTATCTAATAAAACGCGAAAACTTTTAACTTATATCATTTAGCATAAAGGGCCTAATTAATTGTAGACGTATGTTTGAACTGCGTTGATATTACTCGTGGACGTATGTGAGTTGATAAATATGTTGGCTGGATACATTCGCTGTCTTTTTTGACATGTTCATTTCTGACGCTTGGATTGTATCTTCTGTTTGTATTTGTAATAATATGTTTCATTACTGAATTGTATAACTGTTCATAAATTGGTTGACACGCAGATCTTTTTCTTTTTCTATATACTGTCAAATTCTTACTTTCTCTCTTTCTCTCTTTAACTAGATCTCATCATTCTTTCCTTTCCTTTCCTTTTCCTTCTAGTCATTATTCTCTTTATAATAACCATTTATATCTTTTCTTTTCTTCTCCATATTATATATATATATATATATTTCTCTCTATTTTCTTTTTCTGTTTCTTTCTCTATTCCTTTTTTTCTCTCTTCTCAATCACTCTCTCTCCTTTGTAATCTTTTAACTGTATTTAAATTGCCTCTCCCTCTTTACATTTTATAATTAAAGTTCTGTGTTTTAAGTTTTTTTAACTCCAACTTTTAAAGAGTTCCTACCTAAAATAAAAATCCATTATTCATTGAACTTTTGAATAGTCAAGTCGCTGCCAGATGATATATGCTGTTTGATTGAAACAAGTGGCTATTTGTAGCAGCGGGATGTGAGCATGTTTATATAACAATAAACAAGTATTATCAGCTCTTTTTATTGAGCACTATCTAACAACCTCGTTGAATTCATTAGTCCATTACTTTTGAATATAAAAAAACCCGAGTATATATATATATATATATATATATATATATATAATTTATTATTTAAACAAATTCGAAACATTTATCAATGCATATATGCATACGTAGGAACTATTGCATCTGTTATACACCCTTAAAACAAAAGAATTTAAAATTAAAATTCATAAATTACCTGTCACGAAATATTTAATATAATTAAGACTGCCGGACAAAACCATTTAAAGTGTTTAATCGAAACAAGAACATACACAACCATCTTGACATTTTTTTACTGATCCCCGAAATTACTCCCTAACATTTATTTTCATATATGTATTTTATTAATAGAGGAAATAGTAAGTTTATCATTAGACGAAAGTTTGGGCCAAAAGAAAATATATATATATATATATATATATATATATATATATATATATATAGATAGATAGATCATCTAATTAGTAAGCGTTTAAATGAAAAAATGAATGTAGATAAATGAAATGTACTTTGTTTTGTATGAAAGATGGAAATAGAAAATTAGTAACTGTACTGCAAATGTATATATCTTACGCTAGATTTTCTTAGTGTACGTACGTGTTAGTTATTGTATATATATGCATAAATGTGACAGCTTTTGAAACATTAATATTAATAATAAGACATTTCAAAAGAATCGGAATCGATCCTTGTATAGTTGTATCGTAATCAAGACGTAAAAGCGGAATTGGTAATTGTACTGGAATCCGAAAAAATATTGAACTCGTCCTATTACTAGAAGAATTACTTCTAGACTAAAGAAAGGGTTACATTTGTTTCAGTATCCATTGTTCTGAGAACTTGGGTTATTAAATAAATATTACTCAACGTTAGAAACCGACAGTGCGTTTATCTCTACGCTTGTGAAGAGGTTATAGATTCGGGAAAATAATCTATATTCTAATGGATATACAGGAAACAGTTTTTTTTATATAATAGAAAATACAGAACGATATTGCAAGTGAACAATATACATGTGAGATCATTTTTGTAAATATCGATCAGGATTAAATATTTCTGTACGCGCCTTTTGTATACGAACATACCAAACACTAATATTGACGAGACATTAGCTTTATTTTCTTAGCACTGTTCATTATTTATTCAGAATAAACAATGTAATAATGTAAAGTACAATGCTATTCTTTAAAATTCAGATTTAATCTATAAATATAAAAGTGAAAATATATGTATGCATGTTCGTATGTGTGTTCGCTTTTTCTATATGTCTACCTAAGGCTTTTTCAGAGAAGCGGTCGCTCGCCTAACAACTTTTTAAAACTTTTTATATCACATGTAAATCGTAATATCTCAGAGTTGTCAACGGAGCTCGCCTGTCTATTTAATTTGCTCGACTTCGGGAAGATAAATATTCAACAGTTTTCGCTCGCCGCACGTGGATTAAGCCTTTTCCTATAATTAATTCTGGCGGCATTTTTTCGGTTTCCCCCTACTCCCGCGTTCCGTAGTAAATGAAATGCTACTCAGCAGTCAACAGTTGACCTCATTAAGTCATTAAAACGTGCATCCGCCAAATCTAAATAATTAAATAAATTCAAACGCGTTTCCGTTGGTATGTCGCGGTGCTGCAATAGTTAACGTCGCACGTTTTTTTTTCACTTTGATTTACAATGTTGCCTCAAGGGTTCATACCAAAACATTTTTTTATTTTACCCCCCCCCCCCCGGAGTTTTCACAGACACCTCCAAACACCCGAGCAACACCGGGTACCCCTCACTAGTAATAATTTAAAAAAGAAACTAAGGAAAACCATTAAATAGGAATTATGATCGCTCCACATGTGTAATCAAACAATTAATGCAACATAATTATAAAAAATATAATGAATAACATCGCTTTTGTTACGAGCGATGTGAAGTATATGTTCTGTTACTACAGTGTCTTTTCTGTCCCTGATCAGTAATATTAAAAAATGGTTTTAGACGGAAATCAGACATATTGAAACTGAAAAGGTTTTGCTAATTTTCCGATTACAAAAACGATTCTATTTTGTTTTATAAAAACTATTTTCTATTAATGAGAAAGCAAGAGTTTTGTGTTATTACACTTCCAGTAAAACCCACAATTTATAGGTAATCTTCCCTCATGAATAGTATTTTTACGTTTCTGAAAATACATAAAACTTACATGAGATTTTACGAAAAAAAAAATAATAAAAACGAACAGCTTGATAGATAAATAGATACATATTGTAAAAGATTCAGAATTTGTATCAGAATCAGAAATTTAGGACAGAACTAGTAATTGTTCTGGGATCGGAAAAAATATTAAGATCATCGACTCACTAGGAGAAATATTCAACATTGTGACAATTTTTTTTCAAGACTTTTGTTTCTGAAAGAATGAGTTGTTTTTTTTTCAACGTAAAAGACCAACATTGTGTTTATCTTTTGTCTTCGTAGGTAGGCAACATAAGTAAGGGACAGAGACACTAAATTCTAATAGGACAAAAGGACACAACAATTCTTTTAATAATAGAAAACGTTGCGGACAATACTTTATTGAAGATACCTTTCTGGTCACTAACAAACAACAGACTTAAGAGTAAAAATAGGAGAAAAAAGTTGTCGATAATAAAATGAGTCCAGTTCGAAACGGTCTCGACTTGATGAAAGAGAACAACTGGGAACATGTTTGTTCCTGTTAACCGGTGCAGCCGATTCATTTGCCGTGCGTAATTGAAAAGGAATTCGCATGAAACAAAACAAAATATTTTTTCTAATATTTAACCTACTCAAAAGAAAGAAAAAATGAAAATATGGCAGTGGGGGAAACAAATTTTGAACGCTTCAGCAATAGCAATAACAACACAAACGCAATTAATTCGAAAACTTGTGCTCATCTCAACGCAGAGGGCCCGTGTTCCGTCCAATTGTAACAGTACAGGCAACAATGAAGAGTCCAGGAAAGTTAGCAGACCGTGAGGAGGTGATGCTCACTGAAGCATATTGCTTAATCTCCCAACAGAAGGCTGACTGGTTCCTGAGTTATAATTGGGGATGTAATAACCTCGCGTCTTTATCACCGATAACATCATTATAAGCATCACTTCGGTCAACTCCTTTCTTAAAACCAATATCGCTATCAGCATCAGCATCAGTATCACCGTAAGCAAGAATGTTAATGACGTCATTCTCATTATTCTGTCTTGCCCTCGTTACCGTTATTGTGACCATCGATATTGCACTCTATGCCTGCGTTCTAAAACAATAATTCACTGCTGCTATTTTCAAGTAATTGTCTATCATTTTTTTTTCAAATAATTTTTTTATTGTTCTATTTAGTGTACTATCCCTTATTACTACAGTGAAAGGAGAGCAATAATAACAACGTTTATAATATCAATAAAAGTCTGGAAATCCGTTAGATCACTATCAGGCTTTTATATTAGCCCGATATTTTTACGCCTTTCCACCCCAAGCAATACGGATTGCCACTTGCACTGTATGAGACCAAATGTGCCAGGATACTATCTATCGAGTTGAGCAATGAAATAACTGTTCACATTACACTTCTACTTCTGCGTGTTAGTACAATAAGGAAAACAGGGACTCGGGAGGGAATTCCAAAGTCCAACTGTTTAAGGGGCGAAATAATTTGAGAATCAGACTTTCTAGAATCTAACGATTTTTACAGTGATGGGGTTGGATTTCGGTGCTTCTCTGATTCGGCGAAGGTGTTTATGAAAAATGCTTGCAGTTTGTTGGAAAATTACATATCCACAGTAACTTATTCGCATGCACACTGAGAAAATCTATCGTAAGATATGTACTTTTGCAGTTGAGTTATTTATTTTGTTTTTCCACCTGTAATACACGACAAAGTGCGTTTCGTTTACTTACACGCATTATCAAGGACTCAAAACATGTACTTATGACGCAGAGAAGACTGTTTAATATGTACTTCGATGCAAAGAACCGATGCTTCGTAGTTTTTAAATACTAGGAAAAAAAACTCGAGGTTTTCTTAGATGTTGGGAAGAATCTTTATTTAAGGCAGCGTTTGAACAACGTAATTTGTATCGGTATTTGTATTTGCATAGTTTTGGTTGTGGCTTTTTGAGCACAAGGATTGGAATATTGTAAGGCCCAGATGCTTTGCTGAAAGCTCGGTTCTTGTTAAGTTTGGAGAAATGTCGGACAGATATGTGTATGTCGTTCAGAGTATAGTCAGTCGTGGGAGGAAATTCAGATGATAAACAGCCATTATCACACAAGGTGAAGTTAAATGCTAAGTTATTATCGAAAAGTTTGGCATTATTGGAGCAATCACATCAGGACGGTGATAATAGTTGGGATGCAAGTTATGGATTTGTTTACAACCCGGTTTGTTATGCGGCAAACTTTGGGGACCTAGACTTTGCTCAGTTACTTTAGAATTAAAAGGACGAAAGATGCACTCGCGTCTTCGATGGCCTTAGGCAGTGGTTGTAACAGTCGGTTTTTGTTTCTAGATATTAGTTTTGTTTAACGCAATTAAAATAGTGGTTTATCTGTGGGATTACGGCAACACATTAAGTGGTGTAGCACTGTTAACTATTTGGTTTGATTTTCTATTGGGTACATAGGTCAATAGGTAGTAAATCTGCTAGTCATACACTACAGACGATGCATCCTCTATGAACAAACATAGATATATCCGATGCGTAAGCCATAGTGCTGTGGAGAGGAGAATATGAGGACGTGTTATTCTTAGTTTTAATCTTAACTGGAAAGAACAAGTCACCGTAAGCTCCTAGTGAAAACATAACGGAGGATGAGCACAATTTAGGCCAGATGGTGCGGTAAAATTCTAAGAGATTTGCAAATTGGTCATCGGAATGGGGAACACCAGTGGACTGGTAAACAATCTAGGTCAGATAGTAGACAAGGGAGAAATCGTAATCTGGCGTATTTGAGTGGACATACATGGACTTTTACAAAAACAAAGAGGAAAAATTGGAGATTCCATACACAAATAAATTATAGATAAGATTCTCAAACCGTGACCTAAATTTTGGTTGCAATTGTTTATGTAATTACACTTTTTAGTAACTTCTATATTAACTTAATTTGATTAAAACTCATCGTAAAATAAAGGGGCAATAACTGTAAAACTACAGGAAGAATACTTCTAATATTTTTAAAACATTGGCAAGAGTCATTGCAAACATTAATATACACAAAAACCTTGTTTAAACAATTTTTTGTGTCTAAGCGGGTGTGTATATGTACTCAAAGTGTGTTTAGTCTTATTAAAATATTGAAAATTGATAAACTTTTATTAGATAAGTTGTTTCAAATTAGCTTCTGTGACATTACAGATTAATAGAAACAAGTGTGTTGACGAAGTGTACAGCAATGTTTTTCCTTTACATTTAATTAGAAAACAATGTATTAACTTATCGAGTTAATAGTTGTGATTTTGTTGGTAACTTCGAATTTTTCTTTATTATCCTATAATTGAACATATCTAATGCTTAACTAACACTTGAAAGTTCAGCGTTGAAAGCACGCGCGCATATGACCCGAGATATTGAAAGTTGTCGTTCAAAGAGGGTTCGCATCCGTTATGTCCGACTGAATTATGTGATGCGATGATGAATCAACGTCTTCCCCAAATGAATTTAAGAAATTAATACAAAGTTATGTCGAGAGATTTCAAAGCGAAATCGATTCACTCTCCGGAGAAACTGTCAACTCGTATTAATTTTATGTCAATACTACTAATCAATTTATGAAATTATAATGATAAAGATGTGTATACATAATAATTATACTGTATTCGCTTAGCGCATAATTATATATATATATATATATATATATATATATATATATATATATATATATATATATATATATATATATATATATATATGCTACTACTCAGCACTTTTCCTCGCTTGAGCATGCGAACATTTAATACAAAAGTAACGGTACAAAACCGCTTATATATCGCTAATCTAAATAACATATCTTACATTTAAAGCACTAAAAACGTTTACAAATTTGGATGATGTACGTGGCTCAATTCAATCCTCGATGATGTTAGTTGATAAATACTGATGAAGGGTGTACCTAAATATTCGTGTCCTTGGATAATTTTTTGTAAGTATTGCATAAAAATATATATGTATATTTAATACAAAACCAATATAATAAATATATGGCAGTATAAAAATGAACATTTAGTCTGTGTGTTAGGTTTGTGGGAGAGAACACAAACAACGTGCTCGATTATAAAGTAACTAGTATAAGTGCGCAATATCTGTTTATGGGGTGTTTGGGAAGTAGTTAATATTTTGGAGAGGGTCTCACCATGTTATTTTTATAGGACAGATCGTCTGACAGCGGGCTTCACCTGACACTTAACTCCCCCCTCTGACACCGCGTAGCTGTCGCATGGAGCTTGACCGCACCCTGGGTACTGGCTATAGCGAGGTTGCTAAGCCAGGTGAGATTAGCCAAAGGTGAATTAGAATCGGGCTGCGTCAACCTTACTGCATACAAAGCCTGACTCGTGGCGGAAAGAGCGGGCAGTTCCCATGAGGAATGGGATGGGAAAGGTACCCCATCCGTCATGCTCTCCATACTGATATCTTGTCAGATTACCGCGGCGAACAGACCTATCTTAATAGCGGCAAAACAATTTACAAAATGAAACAGGAAAGTGCTATACTTGAGACATGGAATGTTTGAAGCTTACTGGATAGAACTATCACTTCGAGACCCGAAAGAACAGCAGCACTTGTTGCAAAGGAGCTCAAGCGTTACCGGGTAAATATATCCAAACTTGGCGAACCCAGGTTTTCCGGGGAGCATTCCCTCAATGAGGAATTGGTGGTTACACTTTCTTCTTGAAAGAAAAACCGAAAACAGAGGACCGGATATGTGGTGTTTTGTTGTATATTGGTTGAAATTGGAATGGAGATGATATATCAAAACGTGTCATGTGTTATATAGTGGATGTAAGATATTGTTCTTTTAACAGACTGATAATAAACGTATAAATCGTATGTATGTGGTTAGCCAGGGGGCATGGTATTGACGTGTAAACTGATTCATGTTGTATGAGACTTATTACATGGGATATATTTACAGTTAATATGTAAGAAGAATAATATATACTTCATACCTTTTTTTCTTGAAGATTTCTTCTGTATCTTCCCACTGCCCCGTGACAGCCATGACGCGATCAGCACCATATAATTTAGACAACCGTTCTTCTTTGTGAAAACCATAAAACAACTCTTTATATTTTTATAATATAAATTTATTAAAGTTGTCTCAATTGTTTTGCACAGGATATGCAGTTTCTACATTTTCTGTTCATACAGCGCGCTCCCAGCTGTTTGTCCATCGTTGTCTACGTCTGTCTGCTCTGGTAGTCAATCCTCAACTCTCTGAATCTCTCAAAAACTAACTATATCATGTGTTCTCTTACGTCACCTAATTACGTGTCTCATACCAATTTACTTCCCCTAATTATTTGTTTATTCAAATGCAAAAGAATCTTTACATATATTTTCTATTTTCGCATACTTTTTGCGATTTACACGTCAATCATTTCTTTCACAATTTAATTGTTTATTCTTCTAATCATAATAATCGATCCAGCGAACATCCATCGCTCAAATCAATTAACAAGAATACAATAACAATAATAATGTTTGGACCATTGCTCCGGCTTGCACCAGTTAACAGATACTACGCTATGATCACAGGCTAAAGGGTCATAACATTACAGTCCGTTTTGCGATCAGGACAATTTTGCTGAGGAGCGTGCTTGCGTTACCAGTCTTTTTTTTTTTTTTATTCAATTTTCACCCCAAACAAGGCACAGTGCCACTTTGAAGCAGGGGGCTACTATTAGGGAATTAATTAGCGGGGTCATTATGAAGG
>NC_136484.1:175766398-175781398 GCF_053919585.1 Euprymna scolopes | reverse complement strand
GCTTTAACTTCCTAGCAAATCTCTTTCTACAATCGACAATTCCAACGTTTGTTTTCCATCCCATTTTTAATTAAGCTATTTGCTCCCCCCTCCTCTGATGAATCGCGAATGCGACCCATACATTCATCTCGTCTAGATAATGGTCCTCCATTTCTTTCCTTCAAACATTTCTCTCTTCACCCCTTAATAATACATCTTTCCCAAACCAACCGTTTTCCACACTCGCCCTTTCCTTAATCGTGAAATTCCTTACAAACAAGTCCAGTTCACCTGTTATCCATTTCTGAGTCCTTGTTTTCAAAACCGGATTGCAGTTGCGAATGGGGGGGGGCGAATTGGAAAGGGTGCGGATAATTCTTTCTTCTTCAACTGCATCATACGTTCATTAAATCGTCTTGTCTCCCATCATTATCAATGGCTTATTGCTCGGCACCAACCAAACCCCTTCATCTCAAGCCTTCATCCGAGATCTACCCCACCCACAACTTGTATTCATATCCGGACTCGTTCTCCCGGTTTCTTGGCATGGGTGATTTTGATTATAGGACGACCCAAAAATATTGAGCGAAAATTAAACCCTTATACTATTTGTCGTCATATTTAGCAATACATGTTCACTATTTAATTTTATATTCCTGGTATAAGAGTTGCATGCACTTTTTGTAACACACACACACACACACACACACATATATATATATATATATATATATATATATATATATATATATATATATATATATATAACAGTATAATCACGTTTACAGACCGTTTCTTGCTGGATCCCCGAACGTAAACAACGCCGAGCCTGGCCAGTACCAGATGGGTGACGATTTAGGAATATTAAGGTTTATATTTATGTCGTCGAAACATAGAAATTTTCAGGTTAGTATCTGCGGGTGTGCATAAAATCATGGCGAGGTAAGCACGCTCACTCGTCGTGAAAACGTGAATCTAGATGAAAACTAGTGTGAAAATGTTGATCTATTTGCTTTAACTTGTAATCATTTGCACCTACTGATGTTTAGTGATTCCAAGAAAATGTGAATTAGTCTACACAAACCTCTACTATTACGAACGAATCATACACATGGATTTCGAACAATTTATTGACCTGAACTTCTTTACTTGCGATTCGATAATAGTGTATTTGTTGTATAGCCGAGTGTTCATATTGTGGAGAAACGGTAACATGTAATACAGTGAGAGGGGGAGAGGAGAGAGAAAGAGAACGATATTTATAAATTTTACTGTTTGTGGTTCTTATAACATATATTTAGAAAGGAGGGTTATCAGTTCTTATGACACAGGAGGAGGCAGTCATTACTTATATGGAGAGGGGGTCAAATTTCTTAGATGAGTTATATACAAATTTCATTATAACGATGAGGGAGACAATGTTCATATAAATATTATTACACATTACCTTCAATTTGGTAGAAAGATGACACTAGACGCAGTTACAAAATACGATTTTTTTTTCTTTTATTACATTCGACCGGCGCAATGATGTTGACATCCAGGAATTGAAAGTCGACTTCATGATTAAAAATCCCTCTCTCTCTTTTAAAGGGGGCCTCTTCTGACCAATATAAGCTCTCTCCTATCTTTGCCTCCAACTTTGTCTCCCGTCTGTGTCCAACTCTCTTAAACTCTGTCTACCCGTCTGACTAACTCACCTTCGACTCAAGCTCCTATATTGAGAATTAATTTCTTCCATGACGCCATATGCATGTCCAAAAACTTGCATGACCCACTTGGTCTGAACATGCGTGGTCCGCACATGCCTTCAGACAAGACTTCTTACTAACCTATTTTTCGACCTAACATTGTTTTCAATATGTTTTTAATTTTTTATTGTTCGTTCTTCTAACTGACCTTATTTTAATTCCGTTTTCGAAAAAGAATTGACCAATCAACATATCTAAACTATTTTATGAGAAGACTGAACAATCGAAATTCTACATTGCATTTCTGACCTTATTTCTGAACCTATTTCCGAACCTTGCCTACAAGGTTCGAATCTCGGTCTATCTGATCTCATTTTTACTTATCTAATGTTTTTCTTACAAGAAAAGAGGAGCTTTCCTTGCAATATATTTCTCTTCTCTGCCTATATATATATATATATATATATATATATATATATATATATATATATATATATAAAGTACTCTGCGTGTGTTCAGGGGAGTGTGATTTCCTCCCCATTGTTTAAAAAATGGATATGCCGATATTTGTAAAACTTCACATAAATTCAATTCATGTTTATGTGAGCGTTTATATTTTTGTATCGCAATGCGTCCGACAAGTATCAGTAATCGGAAAATACGATTACGAAGTAAAACTACGATTTTGAAAAATATTAACATCCTTGTGACCCGTAAGGTTACAATTGCATCTAAGGAGATTCGTAACGACACAAGCGGAAACGAGATTAAAATAAGTGTTTCTACTTGGCCACATTTGAACATCCACGTTTTACTTTCGTATTATAAACTTTATAACGTCATTAAGTATAAAAATACTTTCATACAATAAACATTAGGTTTTCTACAGTGTAATGTAGACTATAATAAATTATGTACTCTCACTGTAGGAGAGCATGTGAAGCTTTCTCGAACTGCAACACGATCGGTCCCCGACTAAATCAGACAATCGATCGATTTGATTGAAATATAGGCGTTTTTTCTGATTTTGATGACAATGAAATTATGGTGTGAAACATTTATTGACATATATGCAATTATAGGCAACGTTGGTTATATATACATGCACACATCCCTATTGTTGAATTAGAAAAAATAACTTAATTTTATGAGAAAAACATAAGCGGATTAATAGGAATCAAATTCCTAAAAAAATCAATTAAGTAGTTTTTATTCAATAACTATTTGTTTATATGAAACACACTGTCCGAGTCTTGTTTGACTGGGCTACGCCTTCTATCTTTTGAAGTAAAGATCTATTATTACGAATAAAAAAGACTCCATCAAATCTCTCTCTCTCTCTCTCTCTCTCTCTATATATATATATATATATATATATATATATATATATATATATATATATATAAAATTAATTCTAAAACTCAACACGCACACTACAGGCCTTAACAAAAACCTAGGACTACTCAGTGACTATAATTTTTATAACTACAAAGATATTCTATAAACATTTCCTTAGGACTAAAATGCACGGTGAGATGGGGTAACTCTTTCCGAAACCTTTACATTTTCCCTAATGTTTTCTTTCTTTATCCTCTCATACACATGGCACGTGTATGTGTGTGCGTATTATCTACGCATATTTGTATGTATTTTTGCGAGTGTATGTGTATACGTACCTGAAGTGTATATACACGTCAGTATATGTATATATATATATATATATATATATATATATATATGTATAAGTGGATATATGTGTATGTGTGCGCATATATGTGTGTATGTTTTCAAAACACATTTTCTTTAAGTGTTAATTTTCTTCATATTACCGCGTATATATATATGTGTGTGTGTGTGTGTATTTCTCGCACACCTATACTTCTTTTCCCGTCACTCTCTTCTCCTCTTCCTCTCTTTCTCCCTACATTCGTTTATGTAAACTTGTGTATATATGTACAGCTGTTTCTACGTGTAAATGTATGCGCAAGCATTTATGTATGTACATGTGTGTCTGTTAGTATATGTATATGTGTATATATGCATACATTTATGTATATATATATATATATATATATATATATTTGTATATGTGAGTATTTGTTTTATACGTATGTATATGTACATATTAATATACAAATTAATAAAAAGTAGCGTTTCGCTTTTGTCTTAAAACGGGTGAATTTAGAAACGACGTTTTCGTTCTTTTTCGAACAAGAAATAGCCGTTAATTTACATATGAGCATCATAGCGTTTCTCATCATAACGTCTTATATCCTTTGTAATTCTTATTCTCTCTTAGAATAAATAATATCGTTAGAATTCAAAGGATTGGACAGTTAAAGACGCGTTGCTCATTTTTATTTACTGTTTAATTTTAAATTTTTCGTTTGTATGTGTATATGTACTGTGTGCATGTGTGTATGTGCTTACTTATATGTGTATATATTTAAGACTGACGTGGCACCTTCTCATTGGCTATACCTCCTTCGCCTCCTTCTTCTCCTCCTCCTCCTCTACCTTCCTTCCTTTTCCATTCCCCTTTTCCCCATGCATGCTCATACTTTCACTACACCGATGACTGAAGGATCGGTCGAAAATGATGTACTTTTTAAAAAAAACTTTTAATTTTTTTTTTCATAATATTATTTTGTATTCCTGCACGTCACCAATTGAAACCGAATAAAGAAAAGCTTTTATACTTTTCGTATTCTTTTTTATTCATATATATATATATATATATTAGGATTTAATTTTATATATTACTCTTACTTTGTTTATTATATATGTGTACATATCTGCATAAACGTGTTTGAATATAGTTAGGTAGCACGTAATGAATAGCTCAACTATTGTAAACATCATGATCACGAAAGTTAAATTCTTCTCTTTTATTTCATATTCGGTCAGCTTGTCCCTTTTCGGTTGTTAATTACAAACTCGGCATAGGTGAAATATTTGATGTCTAATTACAAGAATCAGAAGTGCAAACAAAGGATTGGGCAGATTCAACCCGTATTCCAAACCCCACTTTCTCGCCTTTTATTCGAGCCTGTGTGTCAGTTTTTCTCCTCCGCGCAATATCAATCCAACCTTAGTCAGCATCGCTTGATGTTGCTCCTTTCATTTTTAATCCGACTTTTAAACGCTGTTAATCGTCTTGATAAAATGACATCGTTTTCCTGTCACTTATTAAATCCGCTGTCGTCACTACGGAACTACATCCTGTCTATTCGTATAATAATTCGCAGTCTGCATGTTGTCTTCGTTCACATAATATTACTGATTAATAAATGTTATTAAAATCTGCACATTAAAACCATCATAACTAACAGCAGCACCTCCTAAACATCAACCTTTCCTCGACATAGTTGAGCGGCGCGATTAACTCAAGTCGACATCAGGATCGTTAGTCCTCCGGTTGTCACAACTCGCCTAAGTCGACAAAAAACGTTTAAGCCGCAGAACCGCAAAGAAATGGAGTGAGATTTACAATGCTGATTCTACTACATTCTTTTCTGTTGTTTGGACAAAATCTTCGACGTGGCATGAAAATGCTAAACACCGCTGTTGTCGGTGTTGGGATAAAATCATTTAATCTGGCAAGTATACGAAAAGTGCAATGAATTCGAAACGAGTAGATCCGTATCCTGATAGTGTCAAGAAGAATCCTAAAATAACTTATATATATATATATATATATATATATATATATATATATATATATATATATATATATATAAGCAACGTGCAAAACCCCGACTCTCCTACAAGCAAGACTGACAGAGACGAGATGACGATAGTTACATGGTTAACGACGAAGACTTAGCACCAACCATCCATTTAGTGCTACTGCAACACTTAAACTCGTGGATGTTCACGTAGGCCCTTCCTTAAGAACCCGCTATATTTCTAAAAAATAAATCTAACTAGAAATATATTAAGGAAAGAAATGTCAATAATAATTATCTGAGGCATATGGAAGTATATTAATCGGGCACAATAATGGCAATATCAGCATGAAGTAAGCTGTTTATGGACTGTTAAATTTCTTATTAAATTAAACTATATATTAACACATATTTTAGGTGAGGGAGGGGTTATATGAAAAAAAAATCATAAAGGAATTTTAAACTTGTAATTTCTACGTCATGATATAAGACAAGTTTTATATTTACCACATTTTTAAATATGTCAAATAGAAACTTACATTTTTAACTTAATATATTTAATTCGTAAAAATAATAAAGATTCCTGTAACGAAATTTGGAATATATTTTGCAAATTTTAATGAACATCACCAACAATTCATTTGCAAACTTGACATTTGAAGACGGGCAAAATACCTTTCTACGACTCACTAAGCTTTAAAGACGACTTGTTCATGTTTTATATCGAATATTATATGCTCCAAAACTATTTAGAAAAGATGCAAGAAATTCAGCAGGAAATATTAATTTTCAAAATAAATACACCTTGTTTATTTTCTTCCGCCCGAATGTAATAAAGGGGGTTGCAAATTGTAATGTTAAGATAGCCGAACTTATGTATACATGACTTGAAAGATTTATCTCTCTTTTGCAGATATTGATAGTGTAATTATAATTTTCTATGTTTATTACCTTTAACAAATTAAGTGCAAACCATTTATAATATCTGCTAATATTTTTCCTCTGAGGAGATGAAGAAACATCGAAAACTCAACCGTAAAGGAAATATGCTTATTAAAATGTATACTTTGTTTTTCATATAATAAAAATTCTAGATTTGAAATTTAACCGTTTCAAATAAAAAAAAATCCTAAATTGTGATTTATTTGCTCACTCTGGCATATTGAGCCATTTTCATTTAGCTGGGATTGTCTTACATTGTAAGACCGATAATTTCTGGATTTGCATAGCAGTAGATTTATTGCATTTCATTTCATTTATCTGAAGTTATATATATATATATATATATATATATATATATATATATATATATATATATATATATATATATATATATATATATATTAGCAAAAGTAGCCGTCGTTGACTGGGTTCAAAAACAGCCTAAAGAAAATGGACTCTGATTTATGAAAGTATGATAGGTTATGAAAAAGAAGGGTTGTAAATAGATAGCTTCGAATTTGGGGGTATCAAAACCAAAGTAAAATATGATGAAAGTAAAAATAAAATAGATAAACCCCATGATTTATTATACCATACCTGTTCATACTGAAACACTTATCACAATATTCTGTGGATCTATATTAAAAAAAACTTGTTAAACTTTGGGACATATTTCCATTCTATGGATGTCAGGTGCGAATGAACACCACATGATATGATTATACTATATTTCTTCAAACTGAAACATAATTATCAAAGAATACTTACGCAGATAGATATGAACATTTTTTATTAAAGTTTGTGCCTATTTCCATTCTATGGAGGTCAAGCACAAACGCAGACCCCACAATGTTATTATACCATCCCTATTTAAGTTAAAACATACTTATCAAAGTATTATTATGTGCATCTATGTCAAAAACACTTGTAAACGTTTTTTTCATACTTCGTGGATCAGGCGCGAACGCAGACCCCACAATTTTAATGAACCACTGTTCCGCAAGATCAAACATACCCATTTCTGTGTCTCGATATATCTTCTATCATTATATGTAATCAGTTTGTTAAAATAGTCAACCATATAGGAGCCTATTCGTTACCAGACACACACAGACATTCATCTTTATATATATATATATATATATATATATATATATATATATATATATATATTAAGTAATGTGGTTTATAATTTAAAAATTTTAAAAAATTTTAAAATTTAAAAATCAAAATTTAATTAAATTAAAAATCAGTTTCATAAGAAGGAACAACAACAAAGTCAATTATCTGTACGATCGTTTCGGAAATCCGTGCTTTTTATTTGTGGTATACATGAAGTCACGTAGAACAATTATACATAGTTTTTTTTGGTAAGCACGGTCTCCTCATCAGCAAATTTAGGAGAATTTCTATTGAATTGAAAAGACACCAAAAATAAACCTAGCATTAAAAGTAAGGCAGATGAATCTGAAAAATGAAGTAAAAGGTTTGGATTTAAAATTTATAAGAAAATTAATAAGAAAATTGGTATAGGTTAGAGATAGAAATGAGTAGAAAAAGTATATATTTTTTTTGAATTTACATAATAAATTTGATTTAAAAATATATAGATATATAATTACCTTTTGGTTTTTCTTTTTTTGAAATCAGGAACTGTATTTAAAGTAGTCATTTAGATGTTTGCTATAGCTTTTATTTTATTGAATGATGAATTTTAAAAGGGCGACGCTCGTGCAGTAAATTGTTTCCGTTAGCGTATTTTGATTTAAAGACGCTACAGTTAATATCTATAGAGAGAGAGTATTTATTTTGCAAGTTTTTAAGGGGAGATAATTGTCATGGCTTTATTTATTATTTGATTTACGAGTCTAAGGGCGGTAATTGGTTTAACTTAATTTATTAAAAAAAAAAAAGAAAAAATAATCTATTTTTACTAATGAGTTATTTTTAATGATTTAAGGTGGTTTATATTTATTAAATTTAAACCAACGTTTATGATTACATGATAGAAGCTCGTGTCTTGAATTTACTAGTTTGGTTGTGCTTTTTATATCTTCATATTTTAAAATTTTTAGGGTTTCTTTTGAACATAATGTACAAAATTTATCTCCTGGTTTATATGATTTGCAAGTCTCAATTATTTGCCATTTTAAGTTGAAAGAAATATTGCTATTTTTTAGTTGCCAAATATAGTTGCATAGAGTAGTTTGGTTTGATAGAGAGTTATTTTTAAAAGAATGTTTGTGCGTTGAAATTCTATGTTTTATTGGGCCAGATGTGGAACCAATATATATTACTTCTTGATTATTATGATTATTTTCCGTTAGGTCTATTGTTGGATTATAATGTGGTGGGTTGGTTAATAATTGATCGGTAGATTGATTTAAGTTGGTGTTATTATTTAATCTGGTAGTTCAGTTATGGCTGTTGATAGGTTCTTGTATATTTGGAGTTTTTGATACTGTGCAGCTATAGATAACATTTTTAATTTTACATGAGCCTTGTAGGGGACATTTATTTTTTCTTCTACAGTTACAGTCCGATGTATTTTGTATAGTTGCATTTTGTAGTTTATTAATTTTATTATTATTAGAGCTAATTATTTTCTGATGAAGGTTAGGCATAGTAGAGTAAGAGACTTTAATTAAATTTTGATTTTTAAATTTAAAAATTTTTTAAAATTTTTAAATTATAAATCACATTACTTAATATTGAATTAGCTCTAGGACATTTAACTATCGAGCTTATTATATATCTAAATTACAACGAGCTTTTCCTGTATTTTAATTAAACTAGTAATTTCACTATTACATTAAAATACACTTAGCTCTTTAGACTATTATTCTAATCTCCTTTAAATTATATATATATATATATATATATATATATATATATATATATATATACTAGCTGGGTGCCTAACCTTACCTAATAAAATACACCTAAATAAATATGATATTTTACTTCTTGCAGATTTCTGTTTATTATATTTAAAAAGACATTATTTGCGTGATATCAGCTAAAATTAAAACAGATCATCTAGCTAGTCAGCGTGTATCGTTATCTTATTCACCAACAGATTGATATCTAAATTTAGATGTTAAGTTACATTAACTTAAAATGTATATTTACGCATGCGTAGAAAAACGTTTTCGACTCACGATAATATTCCAATTTTATCCATTTTAACTCCTTAGCAGCTATTTCAATGGCTTTGAACGAAAGTGAATTTGTTTCAAATGTCCAAATTTTCTATATACCATATTTCAATTCTTTTGACAAAAAAATTGGCATTTGTTTGAAGAGAGTGCTCATCACGCTGACAAGATCACTTGTGTGTTTAAACTAGGAAAAGGTCTAAGCGATTACATGAGATTGTTAATTAAATTATTTGAATAAAATTTGTACTTTTTTCTCACAAATTGGTAATATGAGGGAAATTAAAAAGAAGACAAGACATAAACGTGTTTGGTTTTTGAAATGAGAATAAAACAAAACGTTTACGTCAGAATTTTTTTTTCTCAGTTAAGACAAGATGCAGAGGTGAAAGGTCAGCTTTTAAAGGAAAAAAAATCTAAAATGCAAACAAACGATATTACGGACAAGTGCACAGTTTCGCGATAAAATTCTACTGAAATAATTTAATTTACCATTTTTAACTGATAACCGAGGGAAATAAGAATATGAAATGAAAATAATCGTGCATTTTTAAAAGAAAAGGAATTGCACAGTGCAGATATGAAAATATTCAGTATTTAGGCGTAACAATATGTTTTCATTTTTTTTTTCAGACGTTTAGTGGAATATAAACAGGAAGCATTTCTTAAGAGGAATTTAATTATAATTTTTAATCCCTTGACGTTACGCAAAAAGAAAACTAAATATATTTTTGTGGAGACATTGTTTTGGCATTATCATCAGTATTCTACAAATACATTGCGGTTCACCTGCGTATTATAATCATCCGCTCCATATACTGACAGCAAATTTTATAATCCTCTTCTATCAGTAACTTGACAATATGAAGCCTGCTTCAGCAAATGTTCATATTACCTTTCTATCGACAATTTTGTCTTTTTTCATGGTTTCGTTATAATTCTTCACACTCATCATGTTTAGTATTTCTCTGTTTTTGCCATCACCATACTTGATTCTTTTCCCTATTGTTTTACAGAATATCATTAATCTATGTGTTATTTAATGAAGTTGAAAAATAAATGTAAAGCGTGTCATTGTATTATTTCATAAGTTTATAATATTAAATTGTTTAATCAAGATACAAACTTTTTTGTTTGGCAGTTTTCTACTTCTATACTCAGAGACAAAAAGGATGATATATATTTTCTCAAAGCTGAACCAGATAAACGCATGAATTGAATGTGCTGTTTAGCAAAGGGGATATGATATCGACGTATAAACTAAGTCATGATGTATCAGAAAGTTATCACACGGGAATATATTACAATTCCTATCTATATAACTGTACGATTTTTAATAAGGAGAATAATATATGCTTCATACCTTTCCTTTCTCCAAGAGTTCTTCTATCTTCACAGCTGAGGAAAGGCGAAATGACCAATAAAACAAGCAATGGAGAGCTTTGTTATTTCTCCAGATGACTCTGTATTACGTCCATACATGCTTGTTCTTTACGTCTTTGATTTTTAAGCACGTGTGTTAACCTCCATGACTAAACGAGAACCATTTCTCTAAACTTCCACGCTCTTGACCTCGGTTCCGTTGAATCATTTGAAAAGCACACGTATCACTCAAGATGCGAGTTTCTACGTTTACATACATATATATATTGTATATATATATATATATATATATATATATATACAATATATATATATATATATACAATATATATATATACAATATATATATATATACAATATATATATATATATATACAATATATATATATATACAATATATATATATATACAATATATATATATACAATATATATATATATACAATATATATATATATTGTATATATATTGTATATATATATATATATTGTAAATATATATATATATTGTAAATATATATATATATTGTAAATATATATATATATATATTGTATATATATATGTATATATTTTGTATATATATATTGTAAAAATATATATATATATATACATTGTAAATATATATATATATATATATTGTAAATATATATATACATTGTAAATATATATATATATATATTGTAAATATATATATATATATTGTAAATATATATATATATTGTAAATATATATATATATATTGTATATATATATTGTATATATATATATTGTGTATATATGTATATTTGGTATATATATAAATATTGAATATATATATATATATTGTATATATATATATTGTATATATATATATATATATATTGTATATATATAAATATTGAATATATATATATATTGTATATATATATATATATTGTATATATATATATATTGTATATATATATATTGTATATATATATATTGTATATATTTATATATATATATATATATATTGTATATATATATTGTATATATATATATATATATATTGTATATATATATATATTGTATATATATATATATTGTATATATATATTGTATATATTTATATATATATATATATATATATATTGTATATATATATATATATTGTATATATATATTGTATATATATATATATTGTATATATATATATATTGTATATATATATATTGTATATATATATATATATATATTGTATATATATATATTGTATATATATATATATATATTGTATATATATATATTGTATATATATATATATATTGTATATATATATATTGTATATATATATATATTGTATATATATATATTGTATATATATATATTGTATATATATATATATTGTATATATATATATATATTGTATATATATATATTGTATGTATATATATTGTATGTATATATATTGTATGTATATATATTGTATGTATATATATTGTATGTATATATATTGTATGTATATATATTGAATATATATATATTGTATATATATATATACATATATTGTATGTATGTATATATATATATATATATATATATATATTGTATATATATATATATTGTATATATATATATTGTATATATATATTGTAAATATATATTGTAGATATATATTGCGTATATATATATTATATATATATATGGAATATATATTGTATATATATATGGTATATATATTGTATATATATATGGTATATATATTGTATATATATATGGTATATATATTGTATATATATATATGGTATATATATGGTATATATATGGTGTAAATATATATATAGTATATATATATTGTATATATATATATTGTGTATATATATTGTATATATATATTGTATATATATATTGTATATATATATATTGTATATATATATATATTGTATATATATATATATTGTATATTTATATTGTATATATATATATTGTATATTTATATTGTATATATATATATTGTATATATATATTGTATCTATATATTGTATGTATATATATATATATTGTATCTATATATTGTATGTATATATATATATTGTATATATGTATTGTATATATATATATTGTGTATATATATTGTATATATATATATTGTATATATATATATATATTGTTTATATATATTGTATATATATATTGTATATATATTGTATATATATATATATTGTATATATATATATTGTGTATATATATATATTGTATATATATATATATATTGTGTATATATATTGTATATATTAGGGTTGGATCAAATACAATTGTATTTGTATTTCAATTGTATTTAAATACAATTTTGATGTAATTGTATTTGTATTTGTATTTTTAGATTTAGGAATAAATGTATTTGTATTTGTATATTTGGACTTAGGAGTAAAAGTATTTGTATTTGTATTTGTATTTCTGGTAACCTAAACGAAAATATTTGCATTTCAATTGTTAAAAGTCAGTATTTTATTCAACCCTGTTCACATACATGTTGCGTACGTGTACCAGTCTACCAGCCCTGTCCACTTCCAGTCACACACGCTGCTGCTAGTTGAGTGACGATAAGTCTGTGAGTCAAGTAGCTTCAATTCAGGGTTTCCAGCTTGGCTTTTTTAAGGCTAAATTTCGCGAATTTGGCTTTTTTTTGAAGCAGTTTGGCTTTCAAAATTTTTTTTTTTTTTTTTTTCAAATTTATGCTTCAAATTTGGCCTTTTTCGGATAATTTTATATAAATATTTATTAAATATTGATTATTAAAGAAAAAGTTATAATAAAGTAATTTAAACAGTTGTTTGGATGTCTAAACTTGTAGATTTAAAAAAAAAAACTTTTGACCTCCCACTCCCATTCATGGATTTACACCCTCTCGCACTAAGCGAATCTCACACCTAAATATTTAATCCGGTCTCACAGTTACTTACTAAATGTCTATATGGACCCTTTCAAAGAGTTCACAGTTGAGTATGAAACCATTTTGGGGACATTTTTTGTGCTGGCGCCTTGTCCCTGCCAATTAGGTCACTGAGTATATTTCCTCTGAAATAATTAATTCTTGTATTTTTCGTTTGAAATTCTTTAAAAGTAGTGTTTTGAAATTAATTGAATTAATGTATTTTCAATTTATAGAAATTTGAAAACTTATAACTATAGCTATTTAAAGTTGTATTTAAAATGAATATTTTTAAGTATTCATATACTTTTTCCTGAGTAGTCCCAAAAGTTTAATTAAAAGTCAATAATTATAGATTTTCTAACTATCTTGGATTAATAGACACATTTGCCTTAATAATGACGCATAGATTGTTCTTGGAAACAAAGTCTAGTTTTAGAGTTATGACTAAAATTAAATTTATCAATATTTTAGAGATATTTAAAGTTGATACCTCCAATCCCCCTGAGTAAATTTGGTCTTCTGACGACTGACATAATTCTTTTAAGAATATGATTGACAAATAGAAACTTATTTACAAATTGTACCAATAAATATGGTATGGAAAAAATGGCACTAGTAAAAATGGTAAGTAGATGTGGAGTCTAAGATAATAACCAACTACTTTTCAATTATGCTGTCATCTTAGAAATCTGTCGATTATACTCGCATGTTTACTCATTGTAAGTGTTTTCTTCAGATTTCATGTGTAATACTAAATAGATTGTAACTCCAAATGGTTACTAATATCATAATCGTAAAAAAAAACATTTATAAACATCTATTTTATGTAATCTGTCCCCGTTGTCAATCAATGCTTACATTAAAGTGTAGTACCTGCTCTGATGACCTAACTTTATCTAGTCTGTCCTTGGTCGATGAAAGAAAAATTCTTCTAAATTGGGGTATATATTTTTGGCTATGGGAGATGAATTCTGTGCCTTTTACTTTTTAAGGCAATTTCATTTGGTTTTACAATTTTGCCAGTCAGACTTAGAGATAGAAAAAAGTTAACTACCCTAAAAAGTTATGATGGCCCGAAAATGAAAGATCATTTTATGTATAATTTATATGCGAAACTAATTACTTAATTCAAATTATAAAATATTCCTTTTCTAGATGTTCACAAGTAATCTTTTGAAAAAAAGTAGAATTACATTTTTAGGAGGGATAGCTGAGGGTTCTCATCTACTTTAAAATATAGATATAATTTCATTTTAATTTGACAAACTTCTTAATGTTATCCTGGTG
>NC_136484.1:175758898-175761398 GCF_053919585.1 Euprymna scolopes | reverse complement strand
TATATATTGTATGTATATATAGTGTATGTATATATGTGTATACCTATGTATATATATATATGTGTATACCTATATATATATATATGTGTATACCTATATATATATATGTGTGTATACCTATATATATATATGTATATGTGTATACCTATATATATATTTACATGTGTGTATACCATAATATATATATATGTATATGTGTGTATACCTATATATATATATATATATATATATATATATATATATATATGTGTGTGTATACCTATATATATAGTGTATGTAAATATATATTATATGCATATATATATGTATACCTATATATATATACATATGAATGTGTATACCTATATATATATTGTCTGTATGTATATATATATGTATACCTATACATATATCTTGTATGTGTGTATATATGGGTATACCTATGTATACATATTGTATATATATATATATATATATATATATATATATATATATATATGTGTGTGTGTATACCAACCTACATATTGTATGTATATATATATATATGTGTATACATAGATATATATAAATATATATATATTGTGTGTATATATATGTGTATACCTATATATATATATATATATTGTATGCATATATATATGTGCATACCTACATATATATATTGTACGTATATATAGGTGTGTATACTATATATATTTATATATATATATTTATATGTATATATATGTGTGTATACCTATATATATATAGGACGAATATATATGTATATATATATATATATGTGTGTGTATACCTATATATATATAACTGTATATAATGTATATATATATATATATATGTGTGTATACCTGTATATAAATATATTTATATACCTATATATATTGTATATATATATTGTATATATATATTGTGTATATATAGTGTATATATATATATATTGTGTATATATATTGTATATATATATATTGTATATATATATATATATTGTGTATATATATTGTGTATATATATTGTATATATATATATATATTGTGTATATATATATATTGTATATATATTGTATATATATATATATTGTGTATATATATATTGTATATATATTGTATATATATATTGTATATATATTGTATATATATATTGTATATATATATATTGTATACATTAATATTGTATATATATATTGTATATATATATTGTATACATTTATATTGTATATATATATATTGTATATATATATATATTGTATACATTTATATTGTATATATATATTGTACATATATATTGTTTATATATATATATCTTGTATATATATTGTATATATATTGTATATACGTATTATATATATATTGTATATATATGTATATTGTATATATAAATATTTTATTTATATATATATATATATATTGTATATATATATTGTATATATATATTGTATTTATATATTGTATATATATATATTGTATATATATATATTGTATATATATATATTGTATATATATATTGTATATATATTGTATATATATATAATGTATATACATATATTGTATATATATATTGTATATATATATTGTATATATATAATGTATATACATATATTGTATATATATATAATGTATATACATATATTGTATATATATATATTGTATATATATATATATATGGTATATATATATTGTATATGTATATTGTATATATATATTGTATATATATATTGTATATATACATTTTGTATATATATATATCGTATATATATTGTATATACATATATTTTATATATATATATATTGTGTATGTATATATATTGTATGTGTGTATATATATATTGTGTATATATATTTATATATTTTATGTACATTGTATATATATATATATATTGTATATATATATTGTATCTATATACATAGTTAATATATATATTGTATATATATAGTATGTACATATATATTGTATATATTATATATATATTGTATATATTTTATATATTTTATATATTGTATATATTTTGTATATATATTGTATGCATATTTTATATATATTGTACGTATATTATATATATATATTATATGTATATAAATAGTGTATATATATATATTGTATGTATATATATATTATATGAATACATTGTATGTATTTATATATATTGTGTATATATTGTATGTATATGTATGTATTTTATGTATATATGTATTGTATGTATATATGTTGTATGTATATATATATATTGTATATATGTATGTAAATATATTATGTGTATATATATTGTATGAATATATGTTGTATGTTGTATAAAATTTACCCCACTCTGTGTCTGTGCCTAAATCAAAACGCGGATTTCATGAGCAAAGCTTCTTTCTTAGAACTGCACGCCTGTGGAACACTGTTCCGTCTGCCTGCTTCCCTCCGGACTACAACTTGGATGTCTTCAAGTCTAATTTTAACAAATTCCTAATGAACCGCCCCCCTTATTAAACACTTCATAAAATCTCCTCACTAACGTGATGTACTTGCAATAACCCTTATC